>NC_132882.1:44910502-44945502 GCF_030463535.1 Salminus brasiliensis
TTGACTGCAGCCAAAAATGGATCAGACAATTTTGGCCGATTTTCACTTTTTGACATAATGTGAATGTGGCAGGTGTTCCCGACATTGTGCCCAAATTTCGTGATGAGTGGACCAATAGAAACGCTCCAAAATTACTTGCAATAGAATCTTTTTACATTGACTTTTATTGAAAGTTACGAAGTTTTTTCCCTTCTCCCGTAAAGTTGCTAAATTGTAAGACATCACCGTGAGAGATAAGATAAGAGCGTCTGCTAAATGCCGTAAATGTAAATGTAATGTAAATGAGAGATGAATAATACAGTGTATATATTTATACAGTGCATTCACAGGCTTACCCACACTCTTAACATCCAGATGCTTCCTACTCTGCAGCCCTGCACTAAAAGATCCAGCATCAGGTCCTCCTCCATCCCATAATCCCCACTGTTTGATCACCAGGAGTACTAATACCGAAGGGATCTGCCGCCTGGCTTTAATCAGTACGCTGCCTTCTGCCTAATGCCTTTATTCACACATGCAGGAGCGCAGCCTTGCCACAGATATCGCTGAGTGAGCAGCGCAGCCTATTACAAGCTCCCTCTCATCAGCAGAGTCGGGAAGGACGGGCATCGGGAGGAATCCGAGCAAAGCTGTGGCGACTGATCCTGATTTCGAGGAGATAGATAATTCCGATCAGTCGTCAAATAGGATTGCGGAAATTCTCGACGGTCAAATTTGCATAGCCTCAACCTCCTAAACTCCCCGATTTTCCAAGATCAAGGTTTCTCAGAACTCTAAGAACCATTTGGGTGCTTCATTGGATCTCGGCCAGGTTAAAGGGGTTGGTGGAAGACCTTTTAAAGATCCCCAAAAATTGAAGAACCCTATTTCGGTACTCGTCTAGTCTGGAACTGGAACCACTGGTGGTTCTCTCTTAGCAATGCAGTACTGAGGTTAGCAGTAGTACTGGGGTTAGACCCTCTCTCCAGAGTTCTTCAAGCAAGTAAAGCAAGTCAAGAACATCCTCTTGCAGAGGGTTCTTTATAAGACCCTATATACCACACCACAAGGGTTCCTAGAACCCTTCTTTTTGGTACTACATGGAACCCCTTATCACAAAAAATCAGCCCTGTAAAAAGGTTAGCGCGGTCACGTTACCTCCCCCACCATGCCGTTCCACACGCCGTCAATCTTCTTCCCGTGCTTGCCGTTGGTCACCAGGTAGAGGTCATAGGTGAAGCCCACGATCCTGGCCAGCCGCTTCAGGATGTCGATGCAGAAGCCCTTGCAGCACTGTTTCACTGGAGCCACGCCTTCCTGGAGAGCCCTGCAATCAGAAAGTACGTAAGACAGAAGGTTGGGATGCTATGAAGGCTTCCCATTACAATCCCTGACCAATACATCATCAGTGATGTCCAGGTATTGCCCTCATTCCATTGCCCAGACTTGACCCAACTTCTACAGTTTGTACCTCTCCGGCACCCTGTGGTGATCCCCAGCTAATGGGTGAACAGCCGTACTGCCATTTGGTGGTGGCCAACGCTGAAGATCCCTCCTGGAGGTGGTGCCTGAGACTCTATGACAGGGCAGTCTACAATCTCCACACCTTCCACCCAGGCTTTCGCCCTGGACTTGTTACAAGGCCTCACCGATTGGTGCAGAAATTGCATCAGGCTCCAATAAAGAGGTTGTAGTGTCCCGCTGGTCACCTGCCTCTGCCAGCTTAAAGGTTTGACCCGACAAGCCGACGGCAAACATTACACCAGTTGCTCCAGGCCAATCCTGGAACATCAGGACCAAAGGTGCTGGTCTCTCAATGAGCCCCCGCAGGGAGGGTAACTGCACCTTCTTCTGGCAAGGAAAGAAATCAGAGGGACCAGGCAGGAAGACCTATCTGCCAATGTGGCTTCAACCAGGCTTCAGCTCAACGACAGCCCTGTTATAACCTGATCTGTTAGGCCCAAATAACATAGGATTAATGTGGGACACCATGAGGTCATCTGTGGGAATGCTGATGTCCTGCCAGGGATTCCTCGAAATCAATAAACGAATGATGGATTTTTAAACCAGTCACTTTAGGCCGTGACCTTCTAAACTGTACGATTCCTAGAAGGAGCGACTAGCTGAGACGTGACTTTACTGGACGCCTGGAACTGTTTAGTCTGATGTTTGAAGCCTCATGCTGTGGTCTGAGGACACGTCCTACAAGGTGGTGTACACCCTATACCGTATAGGCCCAATAAACACAGTTTTAATGTAGGACACGATGAGGTCATCTGTGAATGCTGACATCCTGCCAGGGATTCCTCAAAATCAATAAATGAATGATGGTCACTTTAGGCCGTGATCTTCGCAGCTGTCCGATTCCTAGAAGGAGCGACTAGCTGAGACGTGACTTTACTGGACGCCTGGAACTGTTTAGTCTGATGTTTGGAGCCTCATGCTGTGGTCTGAGGACACGTCCTACAAGGTGGTGTACACCCAATAAATGAACCGTGAGTCACTTTGGACCGTGACCTTGGGAACTCTTGGGCTACTTGGCGACTGATTACTAGAAAGAGGGACAGTCTGAAAACATCTGAAAAGACGCTGATCAGACACGGTTCTCTGAACTGTCACAACATGGACTGGTTGGAGCTCGGGTAATGTCCCGTTCCTAGAAGGAGCGAAGGAACGGGTTTTCACTTAACTTTACTGCACAGCTGACAAAAATGTATGATTTTAATAATTACTTCCAAGGACCAGGGGAAGGGGAAGAAAGAAAAATGAAGAAAGAGACATGGCGCGAGGGCGAGAGATATAGAGAGAGGGTGAGTGAGTGAGTGAGAGAGAGAGTTCCAGTCTAATCAGTCTGACAGAGTGGGAGGAAGGTAAAAGGAGAGAATAATGAGATGGAGAAGGAAAGCGAGAAGCAGAAAGCACGCCTAAGCATCGCACTCTGCTTTAGCGAACCTTCAGCAGAGTGTAATGAAACAGTAGCGAGAGCCGCTTTGCTAGCTCATGAGCACACACACACACACACACACACACACAAGTGCACACAAACGCAGGGCCGGTATGAGCGCAGTAAGGCTGTATCCATATGAGACACATTAATACCTCCAGCGCTCGAGCAGATTGACAGGCTACACGATGAGGGAGTGTGGGTAGAGATGGCCAAAAGGCATAAAAATAAAAACGAGGAGGAGAACGAGGGAGCGAGAGTGACAGATCGATGGAAAAACAGCAGCGGCGAACGTAGCCCCCGGACCCCCGCAGCCCCGCCTGGGCCTAACCTGGCACAGACAGTGAGAAACAGAACGGAGGGGAAATGAAAGAATGTGACAAATGCTGTTAGAACAGAGATCGTCCTCCAGCTCCGGCCTGAGATTGCGGATGAGAGGAAAAAGCTCCGGGTCCCTCAGCTTAACCTCGTAGGAAAGCTCTGTACGTTTAAAGGTATCCCGACATCAAGGGTATTAATATGGAGTTTGGGCAGAAAACGGCCTCGACTCTCCCGGCCAGGCTTTACAAAAGATGTTGGGACATTGCTGTGAAGGCTTCGTTACTTAAACCCATCCTAAGAAGCCTAAAAATCAAGGGTCATCACTTCAGACTCCTCCTAAAACTCATCCCGAAGGAGCTTTATCGCTCCAATGTTTCCCAAAGGAGCTCAGTGTGGCTCCATTCATTAAACCCACCCTAAAAAGAGTTTAATAGAGCCTCAACACTGCAACTCATCCCAACAAAGATTTTATAGAGCTTTATCACTCCAACTCATCCCTACATTATTCAACCAAGCTTCATAACTCCAACTCATCCCCAAAGAAGCTGAATGAAGTGTCATGATTCCAGCTCATCCCAAAGTACTGTAGTTCAACGGTGGGTTCACTCCAGCTAATCCCAAGGTAGTTCAGTGGAGCTTCAAACTCCAACTTATCCCAAAGATGGTCAGTGGAGCTTCACTCCAACTAATCCCTAAGATATTCAATCAAGCTTCATCACTCCAACTCATCCCCAAAGGAGTTGAATGAAACATCATTATTTCAGCTCATCCCAAAGTACTGTAGTTCAATGAGACTTCACTCCAGCTAATCCCAAGGTAGTTCAGTGGAGCTTCATAACTCCAACTTATCCCTAAAGAAGTCTGATCAAGCTTAATCCCTCCCACTCATCCCAAAATGCACCCCAAAAGACTTAAATTGAGCTTTAGCGCTCCAACTTATCCCAAAGATGGTTAGTGGAGCTTCACTCCAACTCATTCCTCAGATATTCAATCAAGCTTCATCACTCCAACTCATCCCCAAAGAAGTTGAATGAAGTGTCATGATTCCAGCTCATCCCAAAGTACTGTAGTTCAATGGTGCTTTACCCCAGCAGACCTCCCAATGTACTTTAGTGGGGTCTCATCCCTTAAACTCAGCCTAAAAGAGTTTAATAGAACGTCATCACTCTGACTCATCCCAAAAATGTTCAATAGAGCTTCACTCCAACTCATCCCCCAAGGAGTTGAATGAAGCATCATTAGTTCAACTCATCCCAAAGTACTGTAGGTCTATGTGGCTTCACTCCAGCTAATCCCGAAGTACCTCAGTGGGGCTTCATAACTTCAACTTATCCCAAAGGAGTCTGATCAAGCTTTATCACTCCAATTCAAAAAATGAATCCCAAAGGAGTTAAATTGAGCTTTATCCAAGGGAGCTCAATGGGACTTCATCACTTAAACCCACCCTTAAAAGAGTCTAATAGAGCTTCATCACTTCAACTTATCCCAAAGATGTTCAATGGACCTTCACTCCAACTCATCCCTAAAAAAGTTGCATCAAGTGTCATTACTTCAGATCGGCCCAAAGTAGCTCAACGGGCTCAATACATGCCAAAGTAGTTCAGTGGTTCATCACTCCCAAGGGAGGTTGATCAAGGTTCATCAATCCCACTCATCATCAAACTCATCCCAAATTAATTTAATACAGCTTCCTCATTCTAACCCATCCCAAAAAGAGTTCACTCAAGCTTCACCATCAACCCAAAGGAGTTGAATGGAGCTTTATCACGTCAACTCATCCCAAAGGTGTTTAGTAGAGCTTCATCCCTCCAACTCATCCCACTCATCCTAGAGTCTACGCTGATGATCATGTAGTTAACGGTGGGAACGGTTAGGTTAGCTTAGTGAAGCTTAGTGATGGTGATGGATAACAGCGGGAATGCTACTGACGTGGCATTGAGGGGGCGTCGGCAGGGCACGGAATCCCTGATGCAGGTCCCGGAGGCAGGATCGGCAAGCTCCACGATGACGAAGGGACGCTCCTCTAGGGTGACCACCCTCAGGTGCTGAGCGTCGTCGGGCGGCTGCAGGAAAGGACCGTAGCGGGACCAGGCGGGGTATCGCAGACGAAGCACTCCGTTCTCCCACCATCCTACCTGAGACCACACACAAACACACACAGGGAATAGGGTAAGGATAAGGAATAGAAATTAGCATCACATGATGCTAGCAACTCTGGGAAGGTGAAGGCTGTTCATTTAATAGTTGGTATTGCCCACGCTTAAACGATGGGGGAGAGGGAGGGCCATCCTACCCACCCAGAGACAGCCTGGACATGGCTGGATCGATCCCTCCTGGTGACTGAGCCAGCACTTAGACAGCTGGGCCACTCTTATACAAAAAAAATAAATGGTAGAACAGCTACGTTCTGGTTCCTTATACACTATTTGGACAAAAGTATTGGGACACAGCTCTTAATCATTTAATTTAGTCGCACTGCCAGCCTCAGGTGTATACAACCATACACCTAGCCATGCAAATTAGTCAAAGAATGTGTGATCCTAAAGGGGTCAGCGCCGAGTGCTGACCCCTGCTCAGAGCATAGTGCAGAAAGGTCTCCAACGCTCTGCTGCCTCGATAACTGCAGAGCTATTAATGCCTATGGGTTTGTTAGCTTAGCATCATTTCCCACCCATATCCGCAGATCGGCCCCGTCTACTTTGTCCTATTTTAGTAACTGTCAGCTTTTCGTTCTTTAATCTGTTCTAGGAAAGTTCTAAGCAAAGTGTCTGGCTTCCGGTTTAGCTGCAACGCTAGCGAAGCTGTGGGTCAGGAGCCGAGCAGCTGAAACAGAGCTGATGAGGAGAGGAGAGCGATTAGCCAGACAACACAAGTGGAGCTTTCTCGTCTTCTACTGACTTTGTGTCGTTAATTACTTCAGGACTGCTAAACTGTGACTTCAGACGGTGTGGAAAAGTTGAAAAGCTGCTGAGTTTGCAGTTAGCTTGTTAGCTAGCGAGCCAAAACAGCCGCCACACAGTGTTAGCGACACAGTTGTCCTGATTAGCTGCTGTAAAGATGCCATCGAATGCATTTATCCAGCACTTAAGTAGTTATTTTACCTCAGAATTGTTTAGAAATCGGACTTTTCTTGAGGAAAAAAATCAAAACCGCGACTTGTAGCATGCAGGAGCCACGTAGCATAGCATAGCTTTGTTTTTAGCACTGTAACAAGCACACTGCCATCGCTGTTTGTAGTTTTCCCGAGTTCTAGATAGTGCTGTGGTCCTTTTGGTGTCCAGTCAGGACAGTGTGTAGCTAGCTAGCTAGTTGAAGACATTATAGTGGGGTCTGCTAGTGTTAGCTTTTAGCCTAGCACAGTTGTCCACTTACTTCACTGACTTTTGTAATTACTCTCAAGTCTCTCTGGACGGTCTTGCTGTCCTACTGGGTCCTTTTGGTGTCCAGCTGCTACAATGTGTGGTAAGTCAGCTGAAGAGATTGTAGTAGGGGCTTCTAGGGTTAGCTTTTAGCCTAGCAGGGATGTCCACTTACTTTGCCTATTTTAATAATTATTTTTTAATTATTTCTCAGTCTTACTGGTAGTATTACTGTCCTATTAGCCAGCCGAACAGATTACAATAGGGTCTGCTAGGGTTAGCTTTTAGCCTAGTACCGATGCTCGCCTGCTTTACTGGCTTTGTACCTATTGTAAGTATTCCCAAGTATGACCGCTAGTGCTGGTGTCCTCTCTTAGTCCTTTTGGTGTCCTCTCAGCATGACATGCTATTAGCTAGCCGAACAGATTATAATGGGGTCTGCTAGGGTTAGCTTTTAGCCTAGTACCGATGCTCGTCTACTTTACTGGCTTTGTACCTATTGTAACTATTCCCAAGTATGACCGCTAGTGCTGGTGTCCTCTCTTAGTCCTTTTGGTGTCCCCTTAGCATGACATGCTATTAGCTAGCCGAACAGATTACAATAGGGTCTGCTAGGGTTAGCTTTTAGCCTAGTACCGATGCTTGCTCGCTTTACTGGCTTTGTACCTATTGTAACTATTCCCAAGTATGACCGCTAGTGCTGGTGTCCTCTCTTAGTCCTTTTGATGTCCCCTTAGCATGACATGCTATTAGCTAGCCGAACAGATTATAATGGGGTCTGCTAGGGTTAGCTTTTAGCCTAGTACCGGTGCTTGCTCGCTTTACTGGCTTCCCCAATTGCACCTTTGCGTGGAGCAGTGCTTCCTCCAGTCGGCTAGCATTAGCTTTTAGCCTTTTTAGCCTTGCTTCTTTTTACTCCTGAGGTAGCTGAGATGTGTTTAGCCTTGCAAAGCTTCCTTCGGCTACTTTACCCACCCGATCTTCAGAGACTCTTTATAATATGGTTATAATATAATATAATATATAATAATATAATATGGTCTGGGGGGGGGGGGGGGCACCGAGGCAGGAGTGTGGTCAGCGTTGGTGGTCCTGTAGAGTGAGTGGAGCCAATCCAGAACAAATGGCTTCTCCTCTACAGGCTCTACAGTTGGGCTTTTATCAGGGCCCTTTTTTCCCGAGGAGGCAGCCTGCGGAGAGGACGGGGGACTCTTTTCGCTAAGTGCCGGCCCATGGAGGAAAAGGTCACGCAGACACTCCAGGGCTTGATTTACTAAGAGCGCTATTACGGCCAGCTCATTTGCTCGAGCGGACGGTAAAGAAAGCTCCCGATTCATCTCCGGCGTGTTTTGCCGGTCCGGATTACAGCGCCGCTCGTTTGTATATGTAACCGCTCACCTTTAAGCTTGATTTATTCGTTCCCCGGTCCGCAGTCGAGTCTCCAAGGCCTGCGCAGACAAAGTGAGGACCCACAGTCTGCACATAGCCCAGCATTGGGGAAAAAAAAAAAAAACGGGCCTGAAAAGCGCCTGCGCCGACTGAGCCGTCCCGAGAGACGTCCATTAAGGCCTAGATATATTTCACTCACTTCATAATTAGATAGTAATTAGCCTTTTGTGTTTGCATAATAAACAGCTGGACGGATGTTCTGTCATTTCTCCATACAGAGCTATAAGGGCCTGCGAGATCTCCCTGCAGAACTAATTAGCTTTATTTAAGGGCCTCTGAATGGCTGTTCCCCGAAAAACCACAAATCTCGCCGAGGAGCCCATCCTGAAAGCAAATTTACATCTAAGACAACCAGAAATCTTTCATCAGCAGAAGTGGACCACCGAATTAGGACGTACACATCCTAGATGGGAAAAACACCATCAAAGAGGTTCAGCTGACAGCTTCTTTAAAGAGGCCGTATCCTATATCTGCCCTGGTACTCTACCCACCTATACACCGATCAGCCATAACATTAAAACCACCCGCACAATATTGTGTAGGCCATCGAAGCATGAGCTCCCCGTAAGACAGCGCCTCCGTCGATTTGGGTAGGTACATGACCACTGCAGACCTGCCTGATGTTTCTGGCCTGTTGAGTTTGATGGTTTAGCTGGTTTACCAGCATGACCGACCTGACCACGCTAGTCAACGAGTATAACCTGCATGACAAATCTGGTCCATTAACATGATAGATCAAGGTAATTGACCAGCATGCCTATCCTGACCAAGTTGGCTGACCAGCATGGTCACCACACTTGTTGGTCACCATGAGCAGCATAACCTGCATAACAAATCTGGTTCATGAATTTGACTGACCAAGGTGGTTGACCACCATGATCAGCATAACCAACCTGGTCGACCAGCATAACCTGCATGACAAATCTGGTCCATTAACATGATCGACCAAGGTGGCTGACCAGCATGACGAAGGTGGTTGACCACCACAACCAGCATGAGCACACTGGTCAACCCGCAAAGGACCATCATGAGAAATCTGGTCCATGAGCATGTCCAAGGTGGTTGACCAGCATGACCAGCCTGACCACACTAATATGACCAGCTTGACCTAACTAGTCAACCAGTATGAACAGCATGACGACGGCTTGGTCAAGTTTGTGTCATGCTGCTAGATCAGCTAGTCCATCCACCTCAACAGACAACAGATAACCTATGCTGGTCAACAGCTAAGCTGGTCAACTACTACTAGGGGATGTTTTTGCTTGGATGACCAGTTGACCTGACCTGACCTGACAGAATTCAGGGGGTCAATTAAAGCTCAACTCGTCATGGTGACAAATCAGGTTGATAAAATGTGTGAATCAACGTCTCGTAGTTCCTTATTTTGCAGATTCCGTATTTCATAGATTCCATATTTCATAGATTCTGTATTTCGCAGATTCCATATTTAGCAGATTACGTATTTTGCAGATTCTGTATTACGTAGATTCTGTATTTCGCAGATTCATATTTCGTACATTTTGCAGATTCTGTATTTCCCAGATTCCTTATTTCGCAGATTCCGTATTTCGCAGATTACGTATTACGTAGATTATGTATTTTGCAGATTCCATATTTCATAGATTTCACAGATTTCGTATTTAGTAGATTCCGTATTTCGCAGATTCTGTATTTTGCAGATTACGTATTTCGCAGATTACTAATTTCGTAGATTACGTATTTTACAGATTACGTATTTCGCAGATTCTGTATTTCATAGATTCCTTGTAACAGCTCTCGTTTTCAGGCCGAGAAGCAAAGCGCTGAAGAAATGAGACTCTCACAAGACGACTGCCTTAAAATGTCAGCTCCACCGATTAGGCATGAAAACCATTAGCCAGGTAACGAGTGGGCTAACACGATGAGATAACACCAGCAGGCGCTGCGTGCATGTCTGGGCCCTTCAAACTGTCAAGCCTGTGAATGCCGGAGCGCTATGAGTGTGTGTGTGTGTGTTTGCTCATTACTCCGGGGCCTCTCCGGCTCCGCAGCCGTCATAGCGCTCAGATTTGCTGATGACACCGCAGTGGTGGGTCTTATCAGCGACGCCGGCGTATCACCTTGCATCAGGGTGTGCAGTCCCTCCGTAAATCACACCCGCCCAAAAAATGGGTCAAACTGGCTGTCAGCAGGGAGTCGGAGTTTTGGGAATGAATGCGGAGAAGCTTGTGGGAATGACAGCTCAGAGCCTCGGAGGAGTGGGAGGAAATCGCTGAGCAAGAAGCAGCTTTTAGCCTTTTTATTAAGAGAAGAACCAGCTGCTCCAGGTTCGTCTCGTACCTGAAGAACCATTTAACCTGCCGAACAACCAGTTACCCATTCAAATACAGGCCGATTCATACTGGACTAAAATTACTCCACAATTCTTATGCTGGGACAGTAAAACTATGCACACTGCAGATTCATACTGGACTAAAATCACTCCACCATTCTTACGCTCAGACTGTAAAACACACTGCAGATTCATACTGGATTAAAGCATCTCCATCATTATTACTCTCAGTCTGTAAGACAAACACTGCAGATTCATACTGGATTAAAGCATCTCCATCATTATTACTCTCAGTCTGTAAGACAAACACTGCAGATTCATACTGGACTAAAATTACTCCATAATTCTTATGCTCAGACTGTAAAACACACTGCAGATTCATACTGGATTAAAGCATCTCCATCATTATTACTCTCAGTCTGTAAGACAAACACTGCAGATTCATACTGGACTAAAATTACTCCACAATTCTTGCGCTCAGACTGTAAAACACACTGCAGATTCATACTGGATTAAAGCATCTCCATCATTATTACTCTCAGTCTGTAAGACAAACACTGCAGATTCATACTGGACTAAAAATGACACAAAAAAAGGACACAATTATTATGGTCATACTGTAAAACACACCGCAAATTCATACTGGATCAAAATCTCTCCATCATTATTACGCTCAGACTGTAAGACAAACACTGCAGATTCATACTGGACTAAAGGATCTCCATACTTTCCTGACGGACTCAAATTCACTTCATCATTATTACTCTAAACAACACACACTGTAGATTCATACTGGATTAAAAATCAGGACACAATTATTATTTTCAGGCTGTAACACTACACACACTGTAGATTCATACTGGATTAAAAATCAGAACACAATTATTACTCTCAGGCTGTAACACTACACACACTGCAGATTCATACTGGATCAAATTTACCCTACCATTACTGCTCTGGGACTGTAAAACTATGTGCACTAGATAAATTCATGCTGGATGAAAATTACACCATTTTTACTCCACAACTATTACTGTCAGACTGTTCGTATTCATACCGGATTTATTCATACTGGATCATCCAGTGTTTCTGGCTTGCAGTTCAACTGGGCATCAGTATCGATGACTGAAACTCTCCCACCGCTAAGGCCCCGGTGTTCATCGTGAGAGGCACGTATTCTGCATCTCTTTAGGGGACAATGGGGGTATCCGTGCAGGCCGACTTCCCTGGCCTTGGGTTGAGGCCCCGACACATTTGGCCGCGGCTATCAGCAGAGCTGCAGCTCTCGGCTCAATCCCCACGGAGCCATTCAGCAGCCCAGACACTGAAAAGCCTCTCCACTGTATTACATATCCCTCACAGCTGAGACGTGTGCTCAGTACACAGGTGCGCCGGTGTGGGGGAAAGTGTGTGTGTGTGTGTGTGTGTGTGTGTGTGTGTGTGTAATTTGTAGGCAGCAGGAAGACTGGTTAAGGCTTGGATGGCGGAGCAGAATCACCTAATTGAAAGGGAAATAGTAGCAGTCAGCATGCGGCTTCCTATAGACAGGGGCTGCTTAGCCCACTTAAGCCCACTCTGCGGCCTTATAGCCTCAGTGGAAGGCATTTCTGACAGGTGGGGTCATGCATTGGTCCCCCTCCCACCCCCCGATAGGCCAATAACATCAGCCTACATGATGTTACTGACCACCTTAGCAGCATCGTTGTATGCAACCTCATGGAGAACCCAGTATGTTGGAGAACCCATAGGTCAGGAAACACCAGCAAGGGTCCAGTTTAGCTGGTTGACCAGTTTATCTCTTGACCATCATAGGGTTTGTTTTCATCTGAGTTTGATGGTTTAGCTGGTCAACTAGTTTACAAAGCTTGCTGACCAGCACAATGAGCATGAACGAGGTGACTGACCAGCATGACTAGTATAATCATCATGACTATGCTGGTTAACCAGCTTGACCAAGTCCTTGACCATCCACCTTGACCATCAAAAACCAGCTTGGACCATCTGTGTTCACTGGAATCATGGCTGGAGCTCCATCCAATACTTTTGAGGTGATCAATCATCCAACCTCACTGACGCTCTTGTGGCTGAGCGCAATCAAATCCTCACAGCAATGCTCCTCCTCCAGAATCTAGTAGAAAGTCTTCTCCTTCCCTGGACAGTAGAGACAGTTACTCCAACAAAAGCAGGATCAGCTCTTACAATACCTTTGATTTCCCAACAAAATAAATGGGTAAGCAGGTGTCCCAATACTTTTGTCCATCCCGTGTCATTTCTATGGCACAGTGCAGAACTTATCAACATCTCCCAGCAAGTGTCTCTCCTGTCTGTCTGTTTACCTGACCGCCTGCCTGTCACCTTCACATCTCCGCTGCGCCCTCCTGTCATCAACCTGTCTCCCCGGGTCACTGCGACTGCCCGTGCTCGTCCCATCGTTCACCTGCCCACTCCAGCAGTTAACACCGAATCAGCTTCCCCGGCTCTGCTGAAGGCGGAGAGCTCTAACGGGCGAGGAGAGCTGCAGGATGTTGAGTTTAGCGAGTCTGTCTGCGGCTGTGACAGACAGACAGACAGATGCATCTGAGGAATCCGGAGCGGGAGGAGACCCAGACATATGATAAAGCAGCTCGGCTGGGCCTGGAGGAGGTGTTCCAATCTGGTAAGACTTTTTTAGAAGGGGACTTAAAAGGGGACCTACATAGGGATAATGACTGTACCGATATACAGTCAGACCCATATGCCAGTTTATTTGAAGGTCTACCTACCCAGGATTGTTTGCCCCTATTAGAACTTCATACTGGATATTAATGTTATTAGAACTTCATACTGGATATTAATGTTATTAGAACTTCATACTGGATATTAATGTTATTAGAAATTCATACTGAATATTAATGTTATTAAAGCTTCATACTGGATATTAATGTTATTAGAGCTTCATACTGGATATTAATGTTATTAGAACTTCATACTGGATATGAATGTTATTAGAGCTTCATACTGAATATTAATGTTATTAGAAATTCATACTGGATATTAATGATATTAGAGCTTCATACTGCATATTAATGTTATTAGAGCTTCATACTTGCTATTAATGATATTAGATCTTCATACTGGATAATAATGTTATTAGAGCTTCATACTGGATAATAATGTTATTAGAAATTCATACTGGATATTAATGTTATTAGAGCTTCATACTGGATATTAATGTTTTAGAGCTTCATACTGGATATTAGTGCCATTAGAACTTCATACTGGATATTAATGTTATTAGAACTTCATACTGGATATTAATGCTATTAGAGCTTCATACTGGATATTAATGTTATTAGAGCTTCATACTGGATATTAATGTTATTAGAACTTCATACTGGATATTAATGTTATTAGAGCTTCATACTGGATATTAATGTTATGTAGGTAGACCTTGCATGGATGCATGGTGTCACATCCTTTAACATTTTGCAGTGTATTCTACAGCTCTCTCTCCCTCTCTCATCCAATTCCGAGCAGGTCCATATCAGAGGCAGGGAAGGCGCTTTAACTTCAGGCCGTGTCGGAGCGTGGGCCGGCAGAAGCTGCTCGGAATGGAGTGCAGGCTAGGGGCTGCCGGGTGCTGATCAAACGGCGTATCCCTGGGGGGGCGGGGGGCTAATGCTTTCACGGGGCGAGGCACAAACACGCTGGCATGACACCCCCGTCCCTCTGAACAGCCCTCGGAGGACCGGCAACAGCAGGGATAAAACAGGACACGCTTAACACAGAGGGTCTCTTACAAAACCGTCGCGACAGGCTGAACACACACAGGCCTGATCTGCTGCTCTGGAGGTGAGCAGAGACAGAACCCACACACAGAACGTCCTGCATTAAAGCAGAGGCTGAAAGGGTGGGGCTAAACTGCTGTAGGCTGAAAGGGTGGGGCTAAACTGCTGTAGGGTAAAAGGGTGGGGCTAAACTGCTGTAGGCTGAATGGGTGGGGCTAAACTGCTGTAGGCTGAAAGGGTGGGGCTAAACTGCTGTAGGGTAAAAGCGTGGGGCTAAACTGCTGTAGGCTGAAAGGGTGGGGCTAAACTGCTGTAGGGTAAAAGGGTGGGGCTAAACTGCTGTAGGCTGAATGGGTGGGGCTAAACTGCTGTAGGCTGAAAGGGTGGGGCTAAACTGCTGTAGGGTAAAAGCGTGGGGCTAAACTGCTGTAGGCTGAAAGGGTGGGGCTAAACTGCTGTAGGCTGAATGGGTGGGGCTAAACTGCTGTAGGCTGAAAGCGTGGGGCTAAACTGCTGTAGGCTAAAAGGGTGGGGCTAAACTGCTGTAGGCTGAATGGGTGGGGCTAAACTGCTGTAGGCTGAATGGGTGGGGCTAAACTGCTGTAGGCTGAATGGGTGGGGCTAAAATGCTGTAGGCTAAAAGCGTGGGGCTAAACTGCTGTAGGCTAAAAGGGTGGGGCTAAACTGCTGTAGGCTGAAAGGGTGGGGCTAAACTGCTGTAGAGTGAAAGGGTGGGGCTAAACTGCTGTAGGCTGAAAAGGTGGGGCTAAACTGCTATAGGCTGAATGAGTGGGGACAAACTGCTTTCGATTGAGAGGGTGGGTATAAGCTGCTACATGCTGAATGGGCGGGACTAAACTGCTATAGATTGAGTGGGTGGGGGTAAAGTCTTGTAGGTTGACAGGGTGGAGCTAAACTTCTGTAGGCTAATTGGACGGTGCTAGACTGCTGTAGGCTGTATGCTAAACATGGTGTGTCCAAAATGGGCAAAGCTAAACTGCTGTAGGCCAAATGGGCGGGGCTAAACTGGCGTGACCGAAACTGGACTGTTTTTCCCGGAGAGGGGGGGAGGGGGGCTGTCCGGCTCGTCCTCGTGAACCAACATTACGGCGGTCCATTAAGCAGTTTATGAGAATTAAGGAGACAGATTCTGGGAGCTAGAACCACCGCGGAGGTGCCAGAGCACTGAGCCCCTCGCCGCAGGGCCTTGCAGAACAGCTCTCCAGGCCAGGCAGGGAAGAAATCCAGCTCAGGGCAGCATCCCGTAACCCTCGGCCAGCTGTTGCATCACCCGGTGTTGTTGCAGGGCCTGATATATTCAGGCTGTCTTTGACAATCTCAGGACTGCGACATGCTGCCGGCTGGAGGGCCAAATTGCTCTTTTTGCCAACCAGTCTGTAACAAATACCTCAAATCAGAGCCAGACATGAGCCTTAAGTGGGTGGAGGAGAACGGCACAGAGCGAGAGAGAGCCAGGGAGAGCGCGCAAGATGGAAAGTAAGCGAGAGAGAGATTTTCCGGATGGACTGTAGTCGGCCTGACGGCTAATGGCTGGTATCAGTGATGAGATCCGAGGCTGGAGACGAGAGAGGCTAAGCTGAGCTGACAGGGCTTCATGAACATCACTGAGCGATGGACGTGCGACCTCGCGGCATGCCTGAGGCCAGCTGGTGCTGCTGCACTCTTTCGCTCCACCAGAAGGGGGCTGGAGCCTGTGTGGAGCTTATTATCGGGCTCTGGTCAGCTCTGGACTGCTATAGACTGACGGGGAGGGCTAAACTGCTGTAGGGTGAATGGGTGGAGCTAAACTGCTGTAGGCTGAATGGGTGGAGCTGAACTGCTGTAGGGTGAATGGGTGGAGCTGAACTGCTGTAGGCTGAATGGGTGGAGCTGAACTGCTGTAGGCTGAATGGGTGGGTCTGAACTGCTGTAAGCCTAATGGCTGGGGCTACACTGCTGTAGACAGAATGGGTGGGGCTACACTGCTGTAGGCTGAATGGGTGGGGCTACACAGCTGTAGACCGAATGGGTGGGGCTAAACTGCTGTAGGCTGAATGGGTGGAGCTAAACTGCTGTAAGGTGAATGGGTGGGGCTGAACTGCTGTAGGGTGAATGGGTGGAGCTGAACTGCTGTAGGGTGAATGGGTGGGTCTGAACTGTTGTAAGCCTAATGGCTGGGCTACACTGCTGTAGGGTGAATGGGTGGGTCTGAACTGCTGTAGGCTGAATGGGTGGAGCTAAACTGCTGTAGACCGAATGGGTGGGGCTACACTGATATAGGATGAATTGGTGAGCCAAAATGCTGTAGGCTGAAGAGGTGGTGTGGAACTGCTGCAGGCTGTATGGGAGGAGGGGCTAATCTGCTGTAGGTTGAATGGGTGGGGCTAAACACATGTATACTGAACGAATGCATCTGCAGTATGTTAAATGGGCGGGGTTAAACTGCTCTAGGCTGACTGGGTGGAGGCCGAGCATACAGCTAAACTGCTGTAGACTGAAGGGATTCCGAGGCCAGAGACGAGAGAGGCTAAGCTGAGCTGACAGGGCTTCATTGCGACCCTATCGGCATGCCTGAGGCCAGCTGGTGCCGCTGCGCTTTTCCGCTCCACCATAAGGTGGCTTCAGTCAGCCCCAGCATCCCCTCCCGCCTGCCTGCAGGTTGAATGGATGGAGCTAAACCGGTGGATGGGCCTGAACCGATGCAGGGATCGGAGCGCCCACACGGAAATGTGCTCATGGTTGCGACATCATAACCACGAGGAGATGCCGTAGTTCCCATTTTCCGAGCTCTGCTGCTGAACGGTGAAGCGGCGTGCCGGTAAACTGGGGCGCGGTGCAAATTGGCCGTAGCTTTTCCGTCAACCTTCTGTCTCCGGCGCTATCTCTCAAATGCATCTATGTAAATTTGTGTTGATGCCAGGAGTTATTCAGCAAGCGGGATTAAATTCCATATTTGGATATTGTATTTGTTTATCTTGGTGGCAGGACGGTAAAGGCATGGCGCGCGTTCGCGGCTTATTTCCGTCTCTCGGCCCGTCAAGCGTTGCGGCGCGCTGTATAACTTAATAATTCTGTTTCATGTTCCTGCACTGAGTGACGTTTTTTCCCCTGGATACAGTTATTATCACTGCCTTTGTCTCACGTCAGTAGTGCTCCGCAGGGGGTGAGAGATGCTACGTCCCAGGTGGCACCTGACACGCGACGGATGACTGCTATATTCGGCGCGCCGAGGCTTAAGGCCAAAGCGCCACTACTGTTCAGCGTACGTTAAAGAAGTGCAGGGGAGGGGTTAATATTAAAAATAATATTATCATATACATATAAATATATACACAGTCATGTTATGAATATTATGCCCACCTACCCAACACTGGGAGGGGCTCGGATGACACTAGCCAGACGTTGTAGCATGGACTGTATTAGGGTGCTGGAAGGCCTTCATTAGAGAGGTTAACTCATTGGTCCACTCATTATGACGCTGGGAGGCGCTCAATGTTAGCGCTTAATGAGATGCCTGATAACTGGTCAGTCAAATCGCGTCCTCTGCCCGTGGCGACGGTTCTGCACTCTGCAACAGCTGACTGGTGTGCTCGCTTAATTATACGTGCAGCAAACTGTCACCTAGCATCTGTGACTTCCCGGGCCGAGCTCACTCCAGATTAAACCAGGGGGGGGTCGTAATGTTCTGCTGTGATTGTGACAGTGGGCGACGGACAGTGGAAGCACCTTTGCTAACATTGTGGGATGTTGTAGAGCTGCAGTAGTGAAGGTGTAGCAAGAAGGGGACCAGTGGAGCAGTTACTTCTTTCCAGCCAAGGGTGGTTATGCTCACATTTAGGTAGGTGGTCATAATGTTCTGATATGACTGTGTAATGTTGTGACATGACTGACATATATATATATATAATACATTTTTAAGTAAAGAATGCAAAAGAAAAATATGCAAATGCAAGAGAAATCTAAACTGCTGTAGACCGAATGGGTGGAGATGAACTGCTGTAGGCCGAATAGGTTGGTCTAAACTGCTGTAGGGTGAACGGGTGGAGCTGAACTGCTGTAGGCAGAATAGGTGGGTCTAAACTGCTGTAGGGTGAATGAGTGGAGCTGAACAGCTGTAGGTCAAATGGGTGGAGCTCTCCGGGAAAAACAGTGGGGCTGAACTGCTGTAGGGTGAATGGGTGGGACTGAACTGCTGTAGGCAGAATAGGTGGGTCTAAACTGAGCTCTCCTGGAAAAACAGTGGGGCTGAACTGCTATAGGCTGAATGGGTGAAGCTAAATTGCTGTAGGACAAATGGCTGGGGCTAAACTGCTGTAGGGTGAATGGGTGGGGCTAAACTGTTGTAGGGTGAAACGGTGGGGCTAAACTGCTGTAGGGTGAATGGCTGGGGCTAAACTGCTGTAGGGTGAAACGGTGGGGCTAAACTGCTGTAGGGTGAAACGGTGGGGCTAAACTGCTGTAGGGTGAAACGGTGGGGCTAAACTGCTGTAGGGTGAATGGCTGGGGCTAAACTGCTGTAGGGTGAAACGGTGGGGCTAAACTGCTGTAGGGTGAATGGGTGGGGCTAAACTGCTGTAGGGTGAAACGGTGGGGCTAAACTGCTGTAGGGTGAATGGGTGGAGCTAAACTGCTGTAGGGTGAAACAGTGGGGCTAAACTGCTGTAGGCTGAATGGGTGGAGCTAAACTGCTGTAGGGTGAAACAGTGGGGCTAAACTGCTGTAGGCTGAATGGGTGGGACTACATTGATATAGGATGAATTGATGGAAGGGGACCAGTGGAGCAGTTGCCTCTTTCAAGCCAAGGGTGGTTATGCTCACTATTAGGTAGGTGGTCATAATGTTCTGATATGACTGTGTGTAGACATATATATATATATATATATATATATATATATATATATATATATATATATAAAACACCTTTTTTAAGTAAAGAATATATATATATGTAAGTAGTCCTATCATCAGTACTATCACAGTATCCTGTAGTAAAGTACTAATTGTCCTTTAAGATTTTACTGTAAGATTCTAATCAGAATCTTGTGGAAATTGCTGTTAATCTTTTCCAGGGTTTGTTGGTATTAATGTGAGAATATTTCTATTTTCTGTTTTGCAGAGGCTTCAGAACAACACAGGAGAGTTTAGCCTGATCCATTCAGGCTGTTTTCTTAGCCGAACACAAACTGTGCTTAATTACGCAAGAAATTAAATTCAGATCAAAATAAATGTGCTGTGTGACAGAACAAAAAAAACTACAGGAAATATTATTTCAGTTTGACGACGCAGCACCGAACTGATTAACTGCCTCCATCTACGTCCCCTGACTGACAGAGAGGCTAACCGCGAGCTAAACGCCACGCTAACAACACGCTAACTACAAACTTTCACACTAAGTAGCACAACAGACTAGCATTCTTACCACAAACTGATGAGTGACCGCTAAACTAACACGCTAACTACAAGCTAACAAGCTAACCGCAAACTCCAAACACTACAAACCGACATACTAATGCCGAACTCATGTGTTCCCACTAAGCTAACATGCTAACCACAGTAAACATGCTAACAAGAATGTGATAAAGCCCTGCTGAAAAATCCGCGGGTAGCTGGTTTCAGATGGTCTAAGCTGATCTACTATACTGGACCCTATACTGGTCAGCTAACTGGTCAACCAGCTTTTGACCAGCTTAGTGTAATTAACGTTACATCTGATTTTGGCCAGGCTTGGTCATGTTGGTTGACTAGGGTGGTCTTGCTGGTCATGCTGGTCATCCAGGCTGACAGACCAGCTAAACCCTCAAACAAAAACATACCCTACACTGGTCAAGATATACTGGTCAGCCTTTTTTTGAATTCCGCCAGTATGAATTCCGCACATCTGCTGGTTCTGCTGGTTTAGCATAGGCTATTTTCCTTGGGAACATGGTAGCCAGGAGCTAATCCACTCTGAAAACTCCAGCCATGAGTCCAGGCTCAGCGGTCAGAAACTGGACGTTCTCCTCAGAGACAGCGGGACCTGGCTGCTGTTCCAGAAGATTAAGCTCTTCTCCTTTTTTCCTCCTGTTTAAATGAACTGCTGCGACTCGCTGTGCATCGATACGCTCGGATTCAGGGCTGATTGATACGTATTGACGTATCGTTACACCTCTATCGCGGGCGCGCACAGTCAGCATTCGCACTGGACGTGATGCATTGTTCTCAGTTAATTGTAATGGGGTTCTCCGGCGGGGAATGGTTTTCCAAATTAGCGCGGAGTCCTGCTGTAGATCATTCCTGCTGTCCCGCAGTTGCACGGAAAGACGGCTCTAAAAGCTGGGGGAGTAAATAAAACGCTGTATTTCACACCAAGATTAGATCCTCACGCAAATCCAGCTGCGAAATCGCGAAAACAAGCACATTACTAATATTTATCGCGGCCTGACGGTGCGGAGTTGACTGCAGACTTAGACTCTGACTAAAAGGGAAAAGCGACAAAAATGCAGAATTTTCGCAAACAATCGTTACGTAGTTTCTATTATTAAAGGAACTTAGAGGAAGATTCGGGTGAAAAATCAAATGATGATGATTGATCTCCGACCCCAGATTCAGTCAGTCAGTTAACACATGTTCGGTGTCTGACGTGTGCTACTTTGGTACAAAACGGGACATGCTAGGCTAACGTTGCTAACAAACACTGGACTTGGACTGTCACCAATCTCATCTCCTTGTAAAACCAGCCCAAAAACGTTAGCATTTCACCGTGTCTCTCAGAGCTCCTTCAGATCTTCACTGGCTGGTAAATGAATGTGGTTTAGAAGATTAAACAGTTCCGGTTTTAGTTGAAATCTTCAATATTCGTTGTTTTATTATTATTATTATTATTATTATTATTCAATGCGCAGCTTCTTAAAGCAAATACCTGAAGATTGTGAGAGTGTTTTATGGTGATGAGATTGGTGAGAGTCTAAATCCAGTGTTTCTTAGCAACGTTAGCCTACTGTTTCCTACTGTCTCCTACCGTAAGCTAGTGGTGTAGACAGCTAGAGGACCAAAGGAATCAGTCAACACATGTTCGGGATCGTTGTGTGCTCCTTCGGTTCACAACAGGACATGCTAGGCTAACAGTGCTAACAAACACTGGACTCAGACTGTCACCAATCTCATCTGCCTGTAAAACAAGGCCAAAACATGTCAGTCTGTCAGCCGGTCAGACCGTCAGCCGTGTTTATGGAGATTATGAGATTGGTGACAGTCCAAGTCCAGTGTTTGTTAGCAACGTTAGCCTCGCATCTTCTGTTGTAAACTATAGAAGCACGTGTCAGATCAGCAAATGTCTGCTGGACTGAGTCTGAGAACTGTTTAGTCGTCACATTGTTGCTGATCTGTAGCTTTTAGGAATCACTTTTTTATTTTTAATTTAGTTTTAAGTGCCAGTTTCCACCTCATTCGACTCCTCCTATCACATGATGCTACCAGAGTGACGATGATTCGAGAGCAGAAGCCAAAAACCAGAATCATATTATTCCTTACGTCTTCCCAGCCACTCCCGGGAGTGTAGGAGATCACGTCCAGAAAGGGGTTGGCCAGGTAGCCGTCGTTATTGAAGGAGTAGTCCCTCCCACCCAAGGTGATGTTACTGAAGTATCTGTGAACGAGAGACAGAGAAGAGTTGAGAAGTGAGAACGACAGAATTATTCAGTTTCCACTATGAATTATTCAATGTCTACTACAAATTATTCAGTATCTGAATATATATCTGAAATATTCAGTTATTTTATACAAATGGTTCAGTGTCTACTACAATTTATTAAGTATCTGCTATAAACCATTTAGTATTTCATACAAATGATTCAGTATATACTATGAATCATTCAGTATCTACACTGAAATATTCTGCTATTTTATACAAATGGTTCAGTGTCTACTACAAATGGTTCAGTGTCTACTACAAATGATTCAGTCTCTACTATGAATTATTCAGTATTTCATACAAATGATTCCGTGTCTACTACAATATGATTCGGTATGTACTAGTCATAGTATGATTCAATATATACTATGAATCATTCAGTATCTACAATACTGAAATATTCAGTTATTTCATACAAATTATTCAGTATTTCATACAAATGATTCAGTGTTTCATACAAATGATTTAGTGTCCACTACAAATGATTCAGTATATACTAGTCATAGTATGATTCAGTATATACTATGAATCATTCAGTATCTACAATACTGTATTTCATACAAATGATTCAGTGTTTCATACAAATGATTCAGTGTTTCATACAAATGATTTAGTGTCCACTACAAATGATTCAGTATATACTAATCATAGTATGATTCAGTATATACTATGAATCAATCAGTATCTACAATACTGAAATATTCATTTATTTTATATAAATGATTTAGTGTCTACTACAAATGATTCAGTTTCTACTACAAATGATTCAGTTTCCACTATAAATGATTCAGTCTCTACTACAAATGATTCAGTCTCTACTGCAAATGATTTATTGTCTACTACAAATGATTCAGTGTCTATTACAAATGATTCATTCTCTACTACAAATGATTTAGTGTCTACTGCAAATGATTCAGTGTCTACTACAAATGATTCAGTCTCTATTTCAAATGATTTTGTGTCTACTACTGATGTGCGTCCAGTCAGGTAGGGCTTTCTGAAGCTGCAAAGCTAAAGACTCCACACCTTCTCCTGGCTGCTCCCTGAATTCTCTCCATGCATCAGTAACTCATCAGACTCTGGAGGAGGTGACCTGCAGTGACCTTCTCGCAGCTTTGGCTTTATTTAAACTGCTTTTCCCGTCGAGTTTCTCTTCAGTGAACTCCAGCTCCATTAGATCTCTCCTGCTCCCCCCATCTCCACCTCTGTGACCTGCTTAAATGTGGAGGTGTGCTGGTTTCTCTTGGGGAGAGAGGAGAGGACGTACGGGGCCCGGGGAGTGGGGGGGAGGTGGAGCGCAGCGTTCGCTCTAATTACTGGATATGCCATACAGGGTAAACTCATTTATTATAAATGCAACAAAATGTATAAAAGTGAATGCTAAAGCGTAACCTGAAGCTAATGCAGATGATCTTTGAACACGGCGCCTGGAGACAACGCGGGCAAAGCAAGCGATTTGCCTGTGAGGGGAGAGTTCACCCACTTAACCACGGTCTCATGGTTTTTATTTACAATGAGCCCGTTCCAGAACCTCAGTCATTACAGTGTAAAAAGACCCGGTTTAACCCCTTAAACTGCAAGGATCCACTATACGTCCAATAAACATCTACTATGAATTATTCAGTGTCCACTATAAAGTATTTAGTATCCACTACGAAGTATTCAGTAACTACTATGAATTACTGAGTAATTACTATGAAGTATCCAGCAACTACTATGAATTATTTAGTATCTACTATGTATTATTTAGTAATTACTATGAAGTATTTAGTAACTACTATGAAGTATTTAGTAACTACTTTGAAGTATTTATTAACTACTTTGAAGTATTTATTAACTACTATGAAGTATTTAGTAACTACTTTGAAGTATTTATTAACTACTATGAAGTATTCAGTATCCACTATGAATTATCCAGTATCCGCTATATATTATGGTGCATTATTAGGTACTCAGTAACTACTATGAATTATTCAGTAATTACTATGTATTATTTAGTAATTACTATGAAGTATTTAGTAACTACTATGAAGTATTTAGTAACTACTATGACGTATTTAGTAACTACTTTGAAGTATTTATTAACTACTATAAAGTATTTAGTAACTACTTTGAAGTATTTATTAACTACTATGAAGTATTTAGTAACTACTATGAAGTATTCAGTATCCACTATGAATTATCCAGTATCCGCTATATATTATGGTGCATTAGTAACTACTTTGAAGTATTTATTAACTACTATGAAGTATGTAGTAACTACTATGAAGTATTTAGTAACTACTATGAAGTATTCAGTATCCACTATGAATTATCCAGTATCCGCTATATATTATGGTGCATTATTAGGTACTCAGTAACTACTATGAATCATTCAGTAATTACTATGAATTATTAAGTAACTACTATGAAGTATTTAGTAACTACTATGAAGTATTCAGTATCCACTATGAATTATCCAGTATCCGCTATATATTATGGTGCATTATTAGGTACTCAGTAACTACTATGAAGTATTTAGTAACTACTATGACGTATTCAGTAACTACTATGAATTATCCAGTATCCACTATGAATTATCCAGTGTCCACTATGAATTATGGTGCACTACTAGGTATTCAGTAATTACTATGAATTATTTAGTAACTATAATGACTTATTCAGTATGCTTATTTAAATTCAGAGTCTACTATAAATGTTTCAGTATCCACTTTGTAATAGTCATGGTACGAATATGATACCCATTACTATTTATCCACTATGAATTATTCCTTATCTACTACAAATCATTCAGTTCCCACTATGAATTATTCAATTTCATCTATCAATTATTGAGTACCTGCAATAAATGATTCAGTATCTACTATGAATTAATTTGTATCCACTATGAATTATACTGTGTCCATTATGAATTATTCAGTATCTGCAATGTTTTTAGCATGCATTATGACTCATTAGTAACTACAATGAACAATTCAGTATCCACAATGAATTATTCAATACATACTATTAATTATTCTGTAACAAATATGAATTATTCAGTATCTATTATGAAATAGTGGGGAATTAAATTGGGGGCAGAATCTAGAAATTAAGGAGTTAAAAGGATCATTCAGCCAAAAACAGCAGCCTGGCCAACAATCAATGGAAGCTTTCAGGGCATGAATCCCAGCAGTTAGCATAGCTTTTGTGTCGTGCCAGCTTCCATTCATTCTTAACCACATTAGCATTCTTGGCTGAACTTTCCCTTTAAGAGATACACCTTCCTGCTGGAGGCGCAGCTTCTCAGTTGTGATTATCAGGGCTTGGGGAAGAGCCAGTGCAGGCTCCGGTACACTCCTGCTGCAGCGCTTTCCTGAACCCTCTAAGACTGCTGTGACTAAGACTACATTCTCTCCTACTGGAGGATGTGGACCTGAGACTCGGCTGATGTCCAAAACTTTATTATGTTCATGAAGATCAACCAAGACAAAAACGTCCTACATGATCCCAGCAAATCGCCTGAACATTAGATACGATCTAGAGTTATATATGGAACTATTCAGTGTCCACTATCAATTATTCCGTATTCTGTGAATTACTCAGTATCCACTATGAATTATTTAATACTTACTACAAATTAGTACCTACTATGAATTATTCAGTACTCACAATTCATTTTATTCATGGACCTACTGTAAATCATTCCATATCAACTGTGATTTTGTCAGTATCCACTATGATTTATTTAGTATCCACTATGAATTATTCAGTATCCACTATGAATTCAGTATTTACTATGAACTGTTGAATATTCGCTATGAATTATTCAATACCTACTATGAATTATTCAATACCTACTATGAATTATTCAGTATCCACTATGAATTATTTAGTAACTACTATGAATTATTCAATATCTACTATGAATTATCCAGTATCCACTATGAATTATTCAGTATCCACTATGAATTATCCAGTATCCACTATGAATTATTCGGTATCTACTATGAATTATTCTATATCTACTATGAATTATTCTGTATCCACTATGAATTATTTAGTAACTACTATGAATTATCCAGTATCCACTATGAATTATCCAGTATCCACTATGAATTATTCAATATCTACTATGAATTATTCAGTATCTACTATGAATTATCCAGTATCCACTATGAATTGTCCAGTATCCACTATGAATTATCCAGTATCCACTATGAATTATCCAGTATCCACTATGAATTATCCAGTATCCACTATGAATTATTCGATATCTACTATGAATTATTCTGTATCTACTATGAATTATTCTGTATCCACTATGAATTATTCAGTATACGACTCCATCAGACTCCATCTGGAGATCAGTCATACTGCTCTACACCGGCTCAGTGAAAGCAGTCTTACTTCATCCTCCCGCGGATCTTCTGGGTTCTGTTTCCGTCCGTCTGGCAGTTGGTGACGAAGTGTGGCCCCCCAGTGGCCCCGTAGTCCTTGCGCAGTGCCACGGCCCCGTGGGTGAGGACAGAAACACCGCGAGCGATTCGGCGGCGCGGCTCGTCCCTCCAGCCCTGCGGCCGCACGGCGAACAGGCGATTGGGCAACCCGGCCAGACCCAGCTCAGACAGAGCCGGACCCACCGCAAACCAAATATGCGAGGCTCCCGCCAGACCTGCGGCCCACGCTGCGTGAAACACCTGCTCAGCCTCCTCCTGAGAACAGTACAGTAACCTGACCTGAGAGAGAGAGAGAGAGAGAGAGAGAGAGAGAATGGGTGAGTTAGAGAAGGACAGAAATAGAGAAAGAGAGGAGAGAGAGAGAGGGGGAGAGAGAGAGAGAGACAAGAAAGAGAGAGAGAGAGAGAGAAATAGAGAAAGAGATGAGAGAAAGAGAGAGAGATAGAGAGAGAGAGAAGAGAGATAGAGAGAGAGAGAAAGAGAGTGAGGAGAGAGAAAGCGAGGAGCAAGAGAGAGATAGAGAGAGAGAGGGGAGAGAGAGAAAGAGAGTGAGGAGAGAGAGAGAGAATTGGGCCAAAAGAAAAGGTGGAGACCCTAAAATCAGACGAGAGGACGAGGAGACATTTGCATATGTGTCTCATAACTGTGGCGGAGACGATAATTACACTCATAAAAGGTGGAGGCGCTCGCCTGAGGGGGGAGAGAGCAAGAGAGTTAGTGAGGGAGAAAGGTGGAGAAAGGGAAGGCAGAACGAGCCCGGTGGGGAATTAGAGAGAGAGAGAGAGAGAGAGAGAGAGAGAGAGGATGAGGATTTGGAGTATTTATCCTGTATTGAGATTAGAGCTGTGAGGCCTAAGAGAAATGGCCACACACAGAGCGAGAGCGCGACGGGAGAGAGGAGGGCCGAGCGAGAGAGAGAGAGAGAGAGAGAGAGAGAGAGTGTGTAAATGGCAGACAGACTGACAGAGTCTCTACGAGTCCAAAGCTATCTGGACACGTGCTCCTCCAGCGGTTCTTCTAAAATCTGCAGTAACAGCCTCTGCTCTTCTGGGAAGGAACATTGCTGTGAGGATGGATTTGATTGCCTTCAGCTTTACAAGAGCATCAGTGAGGTCAGGTGCTGATGTTGGATGATCAGTTGGAAGGTTTCCTTGAACTCGTCTCGCTCGTCTGATACTAAGACTAACAGTAGCTGCAGTTGTGAGGTGGGGCCTCCATGAGCATTAATGAGGTCCTGGGTCACATGACCCTGACGCTGGTTCACCGGTTGTCCTTCCTTGGGGCACCTACGGTAGATACTGAGCACTGAGCACCCCATGAGGGCATTTCAGTCCATAAGAAGGGTAATGACCACTGGCTTGTTGGAATAAGCCTTGAGCAGTGTTTACGTAGTAGGTGTACATCCATTGCAGATGATTCAGTATCTCAAATGATTCAATATCTACAATAAATGATTCAGTATTTACAATAAGTGATTCTATATTCAGTATATTTTATTAATTGACTTAGCATCTACAGTAAATGATTCCGAATCAACTCAAATTTGAATCAGCATGTACAAGAAATGAATCAGTACCCACTACAAATGATTCAGTATCTACACTAAGTGATTCAGAATCTATTATAAACAATTCAGTATTTACAATTGATTCAGTATCCACCACAAATGATTCAGTAAATGCTATAAAAATAGTCACACGTGATTTGAGGGTGAGGAATTGAAGTATGGGCCACGTGCAGACCTTAAAACCAGGGTTTAAATGGTCAGGGTTTAGGATCATATTTGGGGGGGGGTAGTTTAAAAATCCTTTGGATCATATCTACTGGTCCACTCATCCTAAAAAGCTGTTTGCAGCCCATCACCAACCAATGTTGCGTCCACCCCCGCCCACCCCAACTTGTCAAAAAATATCTGCACCCCTGGTATGCGTGCATGTGCGCACTGAGGTGGGGTCTCACAGTTGGGTGTAATTGAGCCGGACCACTGGCTGGTTCAGGCTGCCAAAGGGGCAGGCAGGTCTTCAGGCGGGGGCTAATGCACCAGGCAGTGGGCTGCACCGCCTCCGGCTCCGAGTTATATTAACACTGACACCAGTGCACTGGGACCCACACGGTACAATAACAACCCCCAGCACACACACACACACAATAACAACCTAAAGCCAGGGAGAGGCAGAGGACAGCCTGAGCCACACACACACACACACACACACACACACAGGAAAAAAGTAGACAATGAGAGAGAGAGAGAGAGAGAGACAGAGAGAGAGAGAGAATGGACTCATCGAGGAAAGCAAGAGGTCAGGGAGGGAAAGGGCAAAACAAGCAAGCATGGAGGACGAGAATGGAACAGAATGAAAGGATGAGGAAGGACACGGATTAGAGGAAATGAGGAGCATGGAGCGGAAGAACACTGCAGAAGAGACAACGCATCGCTGGAGGGATGGAGATGAGACTATGGAGGACAGAACGAGAGATGGTGGACCATCATGTCTTCAGGAGAGAGGTGAACAGATGACAGGTCGATGGCTGAGGAGGCTCAGAAGAGGAAGGAGTGAATTAGCACAGCGAGCGAGTGAGAAAGTGAGAGAGCGAGCAACAACAGAAGATGATGGTGTCTCTCGTTCGTCCGCCCGTCCATCCGCCCCTCCGCCCGCCCACCCGTCCGCACCTGCGCCTCGTTCTCCTTCAGTAGCCGCCGAGTGCGAGATCCACCTGGGTCGTCGGTTAAGTTCAGCATCACCACGCTCTTCTTCTCCCAGCCGATGAAGGAGCCGTCTGTCAAGCCCTCCACCACAGACAGGAAGTCCTGGTAGCCATGGTGACGCGTGGAGACCACAGAGAAGGCTGTCCAGTCGTATTCCTCCAGCACCTCGAAGATCACCTCCAGCTGAAGAGCGGTGGAGGTGCTGAACTGCAGGAAGATGGAGCCCGTCTCCTGCAAACAGGGGTGGGCGATATGGTGTTAGAATGGTGTTAGAGGTGGCACTCCATCTGTGTCCTCGGGTGTCGGGATAGGGTGTGGTCGACATCAGAGGGGGAAAATGAACGTATCTGATCTGACCTTCCTGTGGGGCAGTAGAATGTTTGGGCAGTTTCTCAATGATAGTCTACTTTAGATGCTCAGGTTAAGAGAAGAAGTGAAGTTTCAATTAAAAACAGCTTAGTTTTGCGATGTCAGCTCGGTATCGACCTGTATCGGTGGCCTGATAAGACGTAAGGCATGACTAAAGTGCCCTTGGGCAAGGAAGCCAACTCTCAACTGCTTCCTGGATGGCGCAGCTAGGGCTACCCACTGCTCCAGGCTTGGACACAAATTCTTCTTCAATCACAAATGGTGATTGAGTGGCTCCTTCTTCCTTCCTTCTAAATGTCATTAAATAATGATCAATTAAATATTGAAACATAAGTATGATAACATATATATGATAATAAAATAATTCTCGAACCCGGGCTCATTAAAACACCCACCGGAACATATCTGGAGATATGATTGTCACATGTCTGTACTCCAGCATATAGCAGTTGGGACGTCTTAAAATTTCTACCTCTCTCCTCTACCTGCAGGGTGATTAAAAGGGGGCAGAAGGACGACTACGACTAAGATTTCCCATACCTCCGAGTCTACTCGCTCCCTCTGTACGGCATCGTGGGGATTGAATTTCTTATGAAGTGTTTCTTAACATGACAGCAGCTCCGATTAACTGCGGGGTGATTGAGCCTCCTGCAGAGTAATTAAGGGGAAAAAAACACATTTCCCACGACTGCTGTCTCTCCGTTCTCGCCGCACGTCTCCATGGGAATCGGAATTTCTTATGAAGTGTTTCTTAAACGGGTGGCCACCACGGCAACCGGAGGCAACGTTAAGGGAAAAATAGCTGCAAATGGGTCTGGTATACAGTAGGTGCCGGGGGGCGAGTTGGGCTGGCACACACTCTCTCCCTCTCATACACACAGATTTAAATATCGTTCGGAGAGGCCGTGGGGCCAGGTCTGTGCTAGCGACACTCTTTGATGTCAAAGCCACATCAAAGAGATCCGTTATCTCGGCGGAGTAAATAGTTTTAAAAGATATTTGCGAACACAAATATCGGCGTCTACAGTAAACAACCCCCCCCCACACACACACATACACACAATCCACACCGTCAAAGCCACCCGGCTCAAAAAACGAGCGAGGAAAACAAAGGAAAGAAACCAAACAGCCTCCAGCGCAGCCGCCTGACCTCTCGCCCTGCTATTTCTCTGAGAGGGCGCGCCGGTAATGTAACACTAGCGCCTCCTACATGCATCAGACGGCCCAGATCGCTCCCCCAAGGAGGGGGCGACTGTGGCTCTAGATGAGGCTCCACAAGCCTCTCTCTCTCTGACAAACAATGCCTGAGAATCCAGCTCGGCGGCACACGAAGCAGCTAATAAGCTCCAGAGCTCATTAACCCTGCTCGCCGCAGGGCGGGGAGATGTTTTTGAGACGTTTCCTTGGCGAGACTTGCATTGCGTTCCTCCTGGGACTCCACGCCACCAGTCAAAGACAACATCTATCATATATCAGCTACGCTAAAGCGCTTGAGCGATGGTACAGCGCTCGTGAGGGCCCGCACTTAGGCCCTCATCAAATTTTTATTGCCACTAAGCAATGTCTGAATGCCTCTGCATTCCATTATGTCTATTCGCTACCTAATGGACATGGGTGCGTACTGTGGATACCCAGTCCTTTTGACTTGCTGATTTGACCCCCGTGTATGTTGATGTGGGGTATAGGCTGACCGTAAAGCCTGACTGTGGATGTGGTCAGTACTTAAAGCAACATCCTGTATCAGTTCTACCTTAAAATATCAGCCTCAGAGTCGGGTTGATGCTCCACAGACAGGAACAGGGAGAACGATGTCTCGGATGTCTCGGTCATTCCCGCTACTGCTCTATGGGACTTTGGTGGAGCGTAACCTCACAAGACCTCGGCCACATGCTTCTTTAACTTTAACCTCTCAGCTTGTCAACAAATGCATGTGTGCAGCTGTCCATGAGGGGGTGCTCAAATCGCGATTTACATTTACTGCAGTGGAGTAGTGTTAAACACTCCACACCTGTAGGGGGAGCCCAGGAGCAAAACATACCAATCCTTGCGGAAAAAAAAAACATAAAACAACAACGACAAAATAAATATATATATATATATTTATATGTGTGCAAATATATATTAAGTACCAGTCAAAAGTTTGGATACACCTGGTAGAATGTGATTTGATCCAAATGCTAGGGGAAAGGACACTCTAGATATCAGGACGTGGATGGGGGGGGGGAGGGGTTCAAGGCCTAAGTTACCACGGCCCTACAACTTAGGCCTGCTTGAATCCCCCCTAGCCACAAGCTTCTAACTACGGTGGATACCCCCAGTGTCCCCAGTGTCGTCTTTATTAAAAACAAAAATATGGTCACCCCAGCATTTTGAATGAAATGGATTTAAGATGATGATCAGCACCAATTTCTGTATGTATGAAAGCTAAGTGCGTCATTCTCGCGGCCAGCACGTGAAATTTGGCAGCCCTCGACGGCCCTCAACTGAACCGACCCCGGCATTTCAGCTTGCTGACACCGCCGCCTTAGCCGATAGATGAGCTGTAATCCTCGTCATACCTGTGGCACCCTGCCCAAGCCCGCTCCCCCTCCCACCGCCACGATGGGGAGTCCGGTCTGGGCCGAGACGAATTCCAGCATGGGAGCCAGTGGGCCGGACGCCAGCGGGAGGGGCCTTTCGTCCTCGTAAACCAGCCCCTGCAGGGGCCTGGCTGCCAGCAGGTCACACAGCTGGGAGAGCAGCGTCCTGGGACTGCTGTCATTCACCTGCAAGCAATTCACAGTCAGTTCAGACGCCGAAATCCAAAAAATCAAATGTGTTTTTCTACTAGATTCTGGAGCAGAGCATTGCTGTGAGGATTTGATTGCATTCGACTGAACCGGTGACTCTTTTTTAGCGAACCCACCTGAAGCCAGATGACGTTGGCGGAGCCCCACTGCGTGACGACGCTCTCTCCGAAGCTGCTGTGCACTCGGCCGAAGCCCGGGTACAGCACCCTGCCCCCGGCCGCCGCGGCCCCCGCGTCCCCCTGCGCCCCGGAGCCCGCGTGGATCACCGCGATGTTGAAGTGCATCGAGGCCACCGGGTCCCGCTCTCGCTCACGGGGGCGGAGCAAGAGGTGAGGGGAGGAGCCCGCCGGCCCCACCCACTCCACCAGAGCCAAGAGGAGAGAGAGGGCAGGTATTGTGACCATGGCAACAGTCAAGGAGGCCGGGGCGGGGGGGGTGGGGGGAGCGGCAGCGGAGGGCGCAAACAGAAAGTACCTGGGAGCGAGAGACAGAGGAAAAGAATGGGAGAGAGAGAGAGAGAGAGAGAGAGATGAAAATTGGGGATCAGAACTGGTGCTGAGTGATAGCTGACAAAAGGGTTGATCAAGGAGTGACTGTAAACACACACACACACACACACACACATACACACACACACATACACACACACACACATACAGGAGTGAGATCGACTAAATGTGAAAAGAGAGAGAGAGGGGCGAACGAGGCAAGAATGAAAAGGAAATTCAGGCCACGGGCTGAAATGGAGCAATACCGGGAAGAAAATAGAAACAGAGAAAGAGAGCGTAATTGATAGAGGGATATGGCTGCGCTGCAAGGAACAGTGTGTGTGTGTGTGTGTGTGTGTGTGTTATGCAGCAGGCAGTGGTTATTATGGCAAATGAATTATACGTATTAAGGGAGAGCAAGTAAACAAACCTGCCTTTTCAGTGACAGTTCAGAGATACGCTATTCTTACTCTGCTTCAACCAGCTGAGAACCGTTAGCATTAGCTTCTGCAAGCTTAGCTCGCCGGCTGCTTCCCCAAACACCACAGAACTGAGGGGATTTACGGCTTTTCTGTGAGAAACAAACGTCCACAAAACGAACTAATCAAGCGGTTACAGGTCGCTAGCTAGCTAATTAATTAATTACGTCCACAAAACGAACTAATCAAGCGGTTACAGGTCGCTAGCTAGCTAATTAATTAAATACACCCACAAAACGAACTAATCAAGCGGTTACAGGTCGCTAGCTAGCTAATTAATTAATTACGTCCACAAAACGAAGTAATAAAGTGGTTACAGGTCGCTAACTAACCAATTAATTAATTACATCCACAAAGCAAACTAATAAAGCGGTTACAGGTCGCTAGCTAGCTAATTAATTAAATACACCCACAAAACTAACTAATAAAGCAATTACAGGTCGCTAACTAACCAATTAATTAATTACGTCCACAAAAATAACTAATAAAGCGGTTACAGTTCGCTAACTAACCAATTAATTAATTACGTCCACAAAACAAACTAATAAAGTGGTTACTGAATTAATTATGTCAACATACAAACTAAAGTAGCTACAGTTTGCTAGCTAGCTAATTAATTAATTACGTCCACAAAACAAACCAATACAGTCGTTACGGTTAGCTAGCTAACTGTTTATTACATGTACAAAACAAATACAGCAGCTACGGTTAGCCAGCTAGCTACTTAATTACACCAAATGAATTAATTACAACAAATACAGCGCCCCTATTGGACAAACCAGTGTTATGACACTAACATTAATCATAGGTCCCGGCGGATAACGCTGTTAGCGCTGGGATATTATTATCTAGCTGCTCCAGAGATTCCTATTCTATTGGCAGTACTTCTTTCTTTACCAGACAAGCTGTGTGTGTGTGTGTGTGTGTGTGTGTGTGTGTGCATTTGCACATCTGTGTCAGCAATGGGAGCAGCTTAAAGCAGCTGAATAACGCATGCATTAAAAGGGGTGTCCACAAACTTTTGACAACCTCTTGTCGGCGGTTCTTCATGGAGCACTCTTGTCACGATGACGGCCTTTATAATATTGTATCGGCCTCGGCCATCAGAACCAGAATTTTATACTTCGGCCGGACCCTCAAAACACACACACACACACACACACACACACACACACACAGACGCAGCGAGGACCAGCACACCACACACCCTGGCAAAGGGATTTACTCTGAGAAATGAGAGTTAATATTGTAGGCTCACACACACACACACAGAAGCTTGACTCACACACACACACACACACACACACACACACACAATCTAACAAATCATTTTCAATTTACTCTCAGTGCCGACCCCCCCACCCCACCTCCCCTTAGCTTCAGCCCCCCCCACCCCCCACCCCCCCATTTTCACACTCCCTCTCTCCCGCTAACTGTTCCTCGTGACTCCGGGGTGCGAATACGGAATCGCAGAGCCTGCTCAAGTAATAATCCCTCTCTCTCTCTCTATTCCATCGTGCCTCTCGCGCCTCTCGCGCCGCTTGTTTGCCCCCCGCCCATAGTCTTGCACCACTGGTGGCTTGACCCTGATGAGTCCTTTGGAGGAAAGAGGGGATGAAGGAGTGGAACTGAGGGAGGGAGGGTTGGGTGAGGCCCATAGACAGACACAGCGAGAGAGCAAGAGGGGGGACTGCAGTTCTGTTTACTTTCAGGAGGTAAATATAGTACTAATGGATAAGATGAGGGTGGTGGTGGGTGGAGGGGTAAAGGGAGCCGAGGAAATGGAGGGGTGGGATGAGAGTGGAGGAATGAAATATGAAGGGACGTAGAGAGAGAGAGAGAAATATTGATCACTGGGACGAGCGTACGTGTGTGGCTTAGACAAACAAGCCTGCCATCCTCCAGAGTGTGAGTGTGTGTGTGTGTGTGT
>NC_132882.1:44950502-44953002 GCF_030463535.1 Salminus brasiliensis
AATCGTGCCTAAATGACTTGCGACTCAACTCAGAATCAAAACAAGACTTGATCTCACATTGAAATGACTCGCGACTTGACCCTGATTCATACTGGATTTGGACTTGTATTTAAATGACTGTTGACTCGTGACTCGTGACTAGATGCGGCCTCATGCTAAAATGACTTGCAACTAGCCAAAGAATCCTGCTTAAATGACTCGCAACTCAACTCAGAGTCGCACCCGGGCTTGGACTCATTCTCAGATGTTTTGCAACTAGACATAGAATCATGCTTAACTCAGGACTCAACTGGACTTACTTGTAAATGGACTTGGACTCATGCTTATATGACTGTTAACTCAGAGGCACACTTAAATGATTTATGACTTGATTCAGATTCACCCTTCAGAGATTCATGACTCAACTTGGACTCACAGCTTAATTCAGACTCTTAACTGGGCTTCAACTCTGATTCACACTTAAGTGACTCCTGACCTGATTCAGCTTTGCACTAAAATGATTCAGGACTTAAGTCAGATTCGCTCCTACATGACTCACAACTAGACGCAGAATCATGCTTAGATGACTTGACTGACTCGACTTGGAATCAAACAGGACTTCAATTCTGATTCACACTTAAGTGACTCCTGACTTGATTCAGACTTTCACTAAAATGACTCAGGATCAGAATTGGACTCGTGTTAAAATGCAAACCTGGTCTAGACTTGATTCGAACGTGACTCACAAGTGGATTTGGACTTGTGCTTAAAAGAATCTCGACTAAGAAGGACACCTAAATGACTCGTGACTCGAACGTGTGCTTAAATGACTCCTGACTTGACTCAGACTTGCTCAGATACGTAAGCTAAGCTGCCAAAAGTGCCCATCTTCAATCCACTGCCTTAGTGCCTACGTCACCAAAACACTCACATTTACACACACAGGAGTTTAGCCCCGCCCCACGGAGGAAATGGGCCCTTTGATGGCCCCTGCAGTAACAGTGCTGAGTTGACAGGACTGGGAAATTACACACTGGACTTCTGGTCTTCTTCTGGTCTTCTGCTGTCAGTTCCAGCTCTCGTAAAGCATGCGCGAGAGCAAGGGGACGTGAAAGCTGCGAGAGCTGGTGACTTTTACACCAAAGCCGGCTTCTCTCGCTCTGCGTTGATTCCTAATTGCATCATGCCGTTAAACCATGCAGGATCAAAGCAGAACTAAGCAGACCTTGTCGAGAGGCATCGCTGCAAGTGACCCGACCTGGAGTTCTCCATCAGAAGGTCCTCCATTTGCTTGAGGACGCTCTGTCCAGCGACTGGACAGCAAAAGCCAAAAGTCTGAGCCTGCATTCATGAAGCCATCAGGCTCTTCCATAACATTCCCCCATCCCATCCAAGCTCATCCATTCCCATTCATCTCCACTCATACCCACATACACTAAAAAGACAAAAGTATTGGGACACCTGCTCATTCGCTGCTTCTTCTGAAATCAAGGACTTTCTTACAAAGACTTTCTCCTGCTTTTGTAGGACTAACTGTCTCTACTGTCCAGAGAAAAGACTTTCTACTAGATTTTGAAGGAGGAGCATTGCTGTGAGGATTTGATTGATTGCATTCAGCGACAAGAGCATGCGCGAGCTTAGGATGTTGCTCATCATCCTCAACCCCCCAACCTCAACCCCCAACTCATCCCAAAAGTACTGGATGGAGCTCCACCACCATCCATCATTCCAGAGCTGCTCCACAGCTCCTCAATGCTGGGGGTGTGTGTGTGGGGGGTATGCTTTAAACCCCTCTTTAGCCCACACCACCAGCATTAGGCACGATGCCAACAGGTTCATCAATGCTGATCTGCTCCAGAAAGTCCCATTCTATTAGCAGTGCTTCTCTACAGGGACGAGACAAGCTGTTTGTGTGTGTGTGTGTGTGTGTGTGTGCAGCAACAAGCGCAACCTAAAGCAGCTGAATGCATTTTTTTAAAAGAGGTGTCCACAAACATTTGGCACATAAAGTGCATCTTCTTACTGTATCTCTGCAAGATCTTTCGTACCGCATTAAACCCAGTGCGGCCCGTGGTGGCTCCGCCCACTCTGCTTCAGCACCTGCGTCGGCCCGGCTCTCAAAAATGTAAATATTGTGCTGGGAAATGAGACCGGATCGATATCTGGCTGCCGAAGCTGCGCTGGAGGGAAGGCCGAGTGGTCAGATGTAAACAGGGCCTGAGGAGCATGAGGAATACGGGCCTTGCTGTTTGCCGTTGTACTGATGCTTACATCCAGGACCGTGGCTGGACCAGAACCAGGGGAACCACTGCCGGGTTCACAGAGGCAGGATTTGGAAGCCTTTAGCAAGGCATCACTTTCCTTAACCTGTATTCCCATGCCGAGACCAGAACTCCGCCAGCTGCCGTTTACGAGCCGCCCTCGCCGCAGCGTTCCTGCTCTCGCCTTTCTCCACCCTCTCATTCGCTCGCTCGCCCGCTCTCTCTCTATCTCTCTCTCTGCGTCTCTGGAAGCAGCCTGA
>NC_132882.1:44958002-44965502 GCF_030463535.1 Salminus brasiliensis
ACTGACATTCTCAAGGGTACGCCATCACCGTCAGATCAAAGCGGAGGTGAAACAAAAAAGGGCCTCTAAAGGAAAAGGCAGGATGGCGTCTCTCTCTCTTGCGCGAAGTTGCAAGCCGGCCCCCTTTTCTCCAGCCAGTCATTTCCTCACGCCGACCAATTCTGTGAGTTCAGCAGCAAATGTTAAACGCCTATTTAAAAATGCATGATTATCATTAGAGCCGCAATCAGGGATTTCACGGCAACAAATTGACACTCGATCGTCTGACGCAGAGCGAGAGGACGGGAAGCGGCAAAATTGCAGAACTCTGAGAGCGAGAGCCATCAGTCAATATCACATAAGACCCCGTTTAAAAGCTCAGAAGTCTCTTTTTTTCCCGTCTGCAGTGGAATCCAAACCACACAATATGTAGAAATGCTTGCGTTCGGAAAAACGAGGCATTTAAAGAAGAGTAACGAGGATCGGGGATCGATGGGAACGCCATAGACTTGATGCAAACAAAACAGCCTTCACAGATCACTCACTGCAAATTCAGTCCTCGACTGAAGCAGGTTCAATCTCTCACTATAGGTGCAATTCTTTTTATCTTCGATCCTTTACTGCAGCTTTAACCCCTAGCTGCTGCACATAGATTCAATCCCTATCTGCAGCTTCAATCCTTCACTGAAGCTTCGATCCTCCACTAAAGCTTCAGTCCTTTCCTACAGTTTCAATTCTTTTACACCTTCAAACCATTAATGCAGCTTTAACATTTAGGTCCTGCACATAGATTCAATGCCTCACTGCAGATTCAATCCTTCACTAAAGCTTTAACCTTTCCAATACTTTAAATTCGTTGTACACCTTAATGCAAAATCAAGCCTTAGCTGCTGCACATAGATTAAATCCCTATCTGCAGCTTCAATCCTTCACTAAATCTTCAGTCCTTATAGTTTCAATTTAATGCAGCTTAAACCCTTAGCTTCTGCACATAGATTTAATTCCTAACTACAACTTCAATCCTTCCCTAAAGATTCAGCCCTTCCCTGCAAATTCAGTCCTTGGCTGAAGCAGGTTAAATCTCTCACAATAGTTTCAATTCTTTTTACACCTTCAGTCCTTTACTGTACCTGCATATATACGATTCCTAACTGCACATTCAAACCTTCACTGAAGCTTCAATCCTTTCCCATAGTTTAAAATCTTTTTACACCTTTGATCTTTTAATCTTTCAATCTCTCACTATAGTTTCAATTATCTTTGCATCTTCGATCCTTTACTGCAGCTTCAACCCTTAGCTACTGCCCATAGATTCAATTCCTATCTGCAGTTTCAATTCTTCACTGAAGCTTCAATCTTTTCCTGAAGCTTCAGCCCTTTCCTATAGTTTCAAATAATTTTACACCTTTAATCATTTACTGATGTTTCAGTCCTTCCCCATAATTTCCATTCTTTTTACACCTTAAATCCTTCAGTACACCTTCAATCCTTAGCTGCTGCAAATAGATTAAATCCCTAACTGCACCTTCAAAACTACCCTCACTACAGCCACTACAACTTCAACCTTTAAAATACCCTAAATCCTTAACTGCAGCTTTTACTGGAGTTTCAGTACTTTACTGCGGTTGCAAGCCCTCACTTCCTTAAATTTCTACTGCCACTTCAATCCTCACCTGCTGCTGCTGTAATCCTTACAGCAGGTTCAATACCTCACTGCAGCTCTAGCGTTTCGCTCAGCTTCCACTCAGCCTTATTTCAGCCTAAATCCTTCCCCACAGATTCAAACCTACACTTTAGCTTCATTTCTACATTGTGATTTCAATCCCTCACTGCAGCTTCAAACCTTTAGTAAAGCCACAATCCTTAACCACAGCTTCAGTCCTTTATTTTAGCATCAGATTCAATCCTCTACTACAGCATTGATCTTTTACTGTAGCTTCAAGTCTTCACCGCTTTACAGCTCAAATTATATAGTACAGTTTTAATCGATTACCATCGTCAGTCCTTCACTGCAGCTTCTATTATTTAGTAAAGCTTCAATCCTTCAGTTCTTTAGTTCAGATTCGAACCTGAACTACAGCTTCAATCCCTCACGGCTGATGCTCAAGTCCTTCACTACAACAAATTCCTACACAGCAGCTCCAGTCCTGTACAACAGCTTCAACCCTATAGAGCAGCTTCAAAAACTCACTACAGCTTTAATCCTTAAGTAAAGCTTCAATCCTTAACTAAAGTGTCAAACCTTTAGTACAGATTTATCCCTTTACTTCAACCTCAGTTATTTAGCTCAGCTTCAAACCTGAACTACAGCTTCGAACCTTCCTACAACCTCAATCCTACACTGCAGCTTCAATCCCTCATGACAACCTCAATCCTCTACTGCAGCTTCAATCATTCAAGCATTACAGAGATACTGCGTATTTATTAGTAGATGTTCCAAATGCAGTCCAGCATCACCTCACCGCTCTGCTCTGCTGGAGCTGAATAAACACATCTGCACATGTCAGCTTTCAATATTCGACACATCCAATATTTATGCCTTGCTGATCATTTTTAAGCAAATATCGGCAGATTCTGTACTGTGTACTGGGCAGGGTGCCTCTGCTTCTGCCCGTCTTTGAGGCCATATGTCTAACAGTAACCCATCCGACCCTCTCATCAGACCAGTACACACACACACATACACACACACACACACACACACACACTCACACAAATGCCTGCAGTGTATCTGGGCACTCGACAGTAAACGCTCTTGTATGACTTGCAAAAGGAAATGTTTGACCCACCAAACACTTACACATACATTACATGCATGAGAGCACATAACTCCTAGCAGCTCACACACACACACACACACACACACACATCTGTGCTCACAACGATTTATGAGCTCTCACACACATACACACACACCTGGATGTGCTAACACAGTAATATCAGATTACCGACCCAGCGGCATACGACATGAAGGCAGTTTATATACAGCAATACAAACTCACACACACACACACACTAACACACACACATGCAATTCACACTGGAGTTTAAAATGAAACATCATTCCCCATCTGAATAATCAATTCAGAACAATAGAAAAAATGTTAATCAACTGCAAATACATCACTAGCCATCTGTGAAGCGCAGAGTGTTTACAATTCAAATCATTCCTCGCGCCGAGGCTTCGGCAGAACAGCGCGCTGATTCATTCCCATGTTCCAACGTAGCTTTTTTGGGAACACGTCACTGAAAGCCAGCGTTTGTAAAGCTTCATGACACCTGACATAAACCTACATAAACATTTATAAAGGCCTTGATCTCACGTCTCTACAGCCTCAGCCCTTAACGGCTATAGCTTCAAATCCTCACTGCAGCTTCAATCCTGCACTGCTGTTTCAGTCCTTCACTGCTGTTTCAGTCCTTCACTGCTGTTTCAATCCTTCACTGCTGTTTCAGTCCTTCACTGCTGTTTCAATCCTTCACTGCTGTTTCAGTCCTTCACTGCTGTTTCAATCCTGCACTACTGTTTCAATCATTCACTGCTGTTTCAGTCCTTCACTGCTGTTTCAGTCCTTCACTGCTGTTTCAATCCTTCACTGCTGTTTCAGTCCTTCACTGCTGTTTCAATCCTGCACTACTGTTTCAATCATTCACTGCTGTTTCAGTCCTTCACTGCTGTTTCAGTCCTTCACTGCTGTTTCAATCCTTCACTGCTGTTTTAGTCCTTCACTCCTGTTTCAATCCTTCACTGTAGCTTCAAGCCTTCACTGCTGTTTCAGTCCTTCACTGCTGTTTCAACCCTTCACTGCTGTTTCAGTCCTTCACTGCTGTTTCAATCCTTCACTGTAGCTTCAATCCTTCACTGTAGCCTCAATTCCTCACTGCTGCTTAAATCCTTCACTATTGCTGCATACATCCTTTACTGAAGCTTCAATCCTATACTGCTGCTGTTTCAACCCTTCACTACAACTTAAATCCTTCACTTCTGCTGTTTCAACCCTTTACTGCTGCTTCAATACTTCACTGCTGCATAAATCCTTTACCACAGCTTCAATCCTTCACTGCTGCTGCTGCATAAATCCTTTACCACAGCTTCAGTCCTTCACTGCTGCTGTCAAACCTTTTCATGAAGGTTCAGTTTCTCAAACCTTAGTTGCATCATTAATCCTTTACTGCAGTATCAATCCTGCACTGCCGATTCAACCTTTTACTGCTACTTCTAATCCCTAACAACACACTTCACTTCACTACAGCCTCAACTGTAAACTGGTACAGGTTAATTTTTGATCCTTTGATCCTAAAATAGAAAAACTAGGAGAGTGGTTAAATCCTTCACTGTAGCTTCAATCCTTCACTGCTGCTGTAAACCTTAATTGCTACCGCTTCAGTCCTTTACTGCAACCTCATTGACTACAGGTTCAATCCTTTGGTTGTGCTAAAACTGCAGAAGTGCCTGAGCCATCAGTCAGGAACACACAAGACTGCCTTTAGAAGCTCAGAACTCGTTTTTCTGTCGGCAGTGGGATCAATACAACACACTGTGTGGAAATGCTTGCATGAGTGATGAGGGACTGAGAGGAATGTTGTAGATTTTATGCAAATAAAACTGGCTTCACAAATCCCTCACCGCGGCTTTAATTCTCTTCTGCTGCACCTTCAGCGCATTACTGGAGCTTCAGTGCTTAACAGCAGATTCTGTCCTTTTCTGAGGTTTCTATCCTTTACTGTGGATCCAAGCCCTGCAGCTTCAATTCCAAACAACCGCAGCTTCAATCCTTCGCTACAGCCTGAACTCTGAAATGCTGTTGCTTCAATTCTTCACTTTTACATTCCTTCATTGCAGCTTTACTGCAGCTTTAACCCTTCACTGCTGCAAGTTCAAACCTATAATACAGCATTAATCTTCCATTCTTAATTGCAGTTTCAATCCTCAACCCCTGCCAATCTGATCCTTTGATCCTCATATTGCAAAACTGTGAGAGCGATTTAATTGTTCTCTACATCTTCAATCCTTCATTGTTTCCTCAAACCTTGCATTATTATTTCATTATACAGGAGATTCAATCCTTTACTGCTGCAGGTTCAAACCTTCAACACAGCATTAATCTTTAATTCTTAATTGCAGTTTCAGTCCTCTGCCTTTGACCCTAAAATTGCAAAACTATGAAAGCGGTTAAATCCTTTACTGCAACTTTCATCCATCACTGCAGGTTCAGTCCTTTACTACAGTCTAAACTCTTTACTGCACCCTCAATCCTAAACTGCTGCAGGTTCAAATCTTCAATATCGCAAAAAATTTCAATTCTTAATTGCGGTTTCAAGCCTCAACCCCAATTTTGATCTTTTGACCCTAAAATTGCAAAACTATGAGAGCGGTTTAATTCTTCACTACATCCTCAATCCTTTACTGCAGCTTCAATCCTTCGCTACAGCGTTAGTTCTTTACTACAGTGTAAACTCTTTACTGCACCTTCATTTCTTCAACTTTACTGCAGCGTCAATCCTTAGCTGCTGCAGGGTCAAACCTTCAAAACAGCAATCATCTTTTAATTCTTAATTGCAGTTCCAATCCTCAACCCCTGCAATTTGAATCTTTTAACGCTAAAATTGCAAAACTATGAGAGTGATTAAATCCTTTACTGCATCTTCAACCCTTCACTGCATCCTCAATCCTTCACTGCATCATCAATCCTTCACTGCATCATCAATCCTTTATTGCAGCTTTAATCATTTGCTGCAGCATTCATCCTTATGGCAGCTTTCTCCTCCACTGCACATTCCATCCTTCACTACAATGTAAACACTTCACTGCAGCTTCAATCCTTCACTACAGCTCCAGTCCTTTATTACGGTGTAAACTCCTAACTGCAGCTTCCATCCTTTATAGCAGCCTTTCTGCAACTTTCCTGAAGGTCTTTTTTTAAGACATTATGTCTTGTATTGTTATCTGCTGCAGCCTCAACGCTTAACCGCTGCAGTTTCAATCCTCCAATGTATCCTCAATCCTTCTCTGCAGCTTCAACACTTCACTGCAGCTGTCGAATGAGTCTGTATGTGTCAGAGTGACATAGTGGTAATCATTATGCTACATGACTTCATTACAACAGACACAAGCCAAACACGTTCAAAGGCCTGTTTCACTAGTCAGCAAAGGTTGCGTTCGTCAGGCGTGATTTCACACCTGATGCTGGTTGGAAAAAGCCCTTCCAAACGTTTCTGCTGAACGCTGCTCGGCACAGCGGCGTTACATCCAATCGACAGCAGCACCTGTTGTGTCCGTTTCTAGCCTTATTTCGGGAATTCAATCTGTCGGCACGGCGAAGCGCGGCCATAAATACGGGATAAAAAAAACCTGAACCGCCCCCTCGAGGCGCGAGCATTATTATCAGGGAAATGTAGCGGGAGCACCTTGTAATTCACGGCAAGCAAGACTCATAACATCTGTCTAATCAGACGGGGGGTCAGCTCTCTTGAGCGCTTTAAATCATGGCGTGCCTCTCTGCCTGCGTAATGGCCCTTTGGCCGCGGACGCGCCGGACCTGGCGGACACGGCGAGCGCCTGGTGGGAATGCCGGGCCTCGCAGAAACACCTGCAAGATGCGGTGGTGGTGGCGGCGGCCGCAGGCGAGCGGCCTTGCGTGGGTTCTGTGTGGAAACTCTAGCGGGGATTTCCCTGGTAACTGTACAGGACGGCGTTTGCAGGCGGACAGAAATATCCGTGGTTACGGTAACCGTGGAGATGAGGGGAAAAGGGAGCTGGAGCAGGAGGAGGAGGAGGCGGGGAAGGAGGAGGAGGAGGAGGAGGAGGCTGCTTCCTGTAGGAACTCGTGGCTGAGGAGAACAGGATGCCATCAAGTGCCACAGCTTCTTTTTTTTTGTCTCCTTCTGTTGTGGCGGATCCTCCTCAAAGCAGCGAACATTTCCGGACGCTTTTTAAATTAACACTTATGTTTCCCTTTTCGGAGCCCATTCATCCGCGTCACGGGAGAGCGTCCGGCTGCCTATATGGAATTTGTCAGAGAGTGCAAGCAGAGCAGCAGAGCGGCCGGGTGCACGTTCTCGCGGCCCCATAGGGGTTCAACCACGGGTTCAACCCTCAATCCTCGCTGGTCCCCCTCCGGACGGCGAGCGTTTGCCGGAGCGGGAGCCGTAATCTCTCTCAAACACCAGTCTCTGATCTCGTTAAAGACTAATTGATGTTCGGTGTTAACGAGCTTTACCTTAATTAGTCACATTTAAGCGAACAAGGGGGAAACTGGAGGAGGAGAGGGAACGAGACGGGGAGGCCAGTTCGGATCGGGATGTGCTGGAATTGGCAGGCCGGCTATTCAAACGAGGAGAGAGAGAGAGAGAGAGAGAGAGGGAGAGAGAGACTAATGAACAGAGGTAAGACGGGAGGGAAAGAGAGACGGATGTGAAGGGAGGAAGACTCCAGGGTGAGCAGTGAGAGAGTGCCTCGGGGAAGATGAGGAGGAAGGTATTAGAGAGGCATGGAAGGACGTTGACACTCCAACCATGTTC
>NC_132882.1:44970502-44980502 GCF_030463535.1 Salminus brasiliensis
TGATGATGATGATGATGGTGGTAAAATAGTGAATAGAGAATCTCAGCTAATCAGTTCTCTTTAGGGACTACTTTCTGTAGCCGCACTACACCCTGCAGCATGTTTGGGTAAATCTGGACTGTTTTTCTGATCTTAACCATTTGATTATGTTGAGATTTGAGAAAATGGGTGGAGTTCCCCTTTAAGGGGGGGGGGGGGGGGCGTGGTTTTCGAGGATGTGTGATCAGACGGTCCTTTCATCTAACTGTTGTTAACACTGATCCTCATTCATGAATTCATCCCGCAGGGTCCTGCTGCACTGAGGCGGACGTCAGTCCGACATGGCAGGTCTACACACACACACACACACACACACACACACCACTCTGTGTGTGTAGCTGTTTGAGCAATAGCTCAAAGCACAACAGATGAGTCAATACTGATAGTCAAAGATCAGTGTAGCGGGGGGGCAGAGAGAGAGAGTGAGAGTGAGTGAGAGAGAGAGTGAGAGAGAGGGGGAGAGAGAGAGAGAGAGAAAGAGAAAGAGGGAGAAAGAGAGTGAGTGAGTGAGAGAGAGAGAGGGAGAGAGTGGGGGAGAGATAGAGAGAGAGAGAGAGTGAGTGAGTGAGAGAGAGAGAGAGAGAGAAAGAGAGAGAAAGAGGGAGAAAGAGAGTGAGTGAGTGAGTGAGAGAGAGAGAAAGAGGGAGAAAGAGAGAGAGAGGGAGAGAGTGAGTGAGTGAGAGAGAGAGTGAGTGGGGGAGAGATAGAGAGAGAGAGAGTGAGTGAGGGAGAGAGAGAGTGAGTGGGGGAGAGATAGAGAGAGAGTGAGTGAGAGAGAGAGAGAGAGAGAGAGAGAGGGAGAGAGAGAGAGAGAGAGAGAGAGAGGGGGGGGGCCACTGATTTCCCCCCGTAGCTCCGTTTGGGTGGTACTGGAGGGTCTGCGCTCTTTCTGCACGCAGTGGAGCTGAGGTGCCCTTCCCACAGGCCCTGCCTTCCTGCGCTGTGATTGGCTGGCCTGCTGAGTACAGTAGTAACCGTGTGAGTTTTGCTTGTTTGCTGGTTTGTTTCCTGCACTTCCTCCCGAAAACTGCAGGTGGAAATCAGGAGCATCCTCCGACCCCTCTGCATCCTTTATGATGTTCCTGTTTCTGCACCTTTAAAGCTCACACTCACGGTGTTGTGCGAAAGTTTGGGCACCCCTGACGTCTTTTATTTATTGAGAAGCAGCGAGCACAGGCTCTGTAGCCACTTCCTAACGCAGGGCCCCTCCCTGACCAGTGAACTTCCTGCAGGCAACACTGATGATTGGGCTTCTTCTCACTTCCAGGGAGTGCTCAGGCTGTTGCTTGGTCTAGTTTTAAGTGGTTGCTATGGAGTTGACAAGTGGTCGTGAGGGTGTGCAATCGTATTTCAAATGGTTGCTATGGTGTTGATATTTGTTTGCTAGTTGTTTTTGCCTTTTGTTTGCTAGGGTGTTGCTAGGCAGTCGCTATGGAATCCCAGGTGGGTGCTAAGATGTTGCTAAGTGGTTGCTAGGTGTTCCTAGGTGGTTGCTAGGCAGTCATTGGCACTGTGGTATCCCAGGTGGCTGCTATGATGTTGCCAGGTGTCTGATATGATACCGTGTGTTTGCTATGGTGTTTTTAAGTTGTTGCTATGGTGTTGCTAGCTGGATACTACAGTGTTGCAAAGTGGCTGATATGGTAGTTGCTTTGATGTTGCTAGGTGGTTTTGTCTTCTGCTTCCTAGGACTGCCGCTAGGTGGTTGCTAGGCAGTCCTCATGATATCCCAGGTGGATGTTATGGTGTTTCTAAGTGGTGCCTATAGGCTATATGTGTTGCTAGATGCTGGATGTAGAGGTATTATGGTGTTGCTAGGTGGTTGCTATGAAGCCACTGTGGTGTGGCTAGCTGCTTACTGTGGTGTTGCAGAGTGGTTGCTATGGTAGTTGCTTTGATGTTGCTAGGTGGTTTTGCCTTCTGCTTCCTAGGACTGCCGCTAGGTGGTTGCTAGGCAGTCCTCGTGATATCCCAGGTGGATGCTATGGTGTTTCTAAGTGGTGCCTATAGGCTATAGGTGTTGCTAGATGCTGGATGTAGAGGTATTATGGTGTTGCTAGGTGGTTGCTATGAAGCCACTATTGTGTGGCTAGCTGCTTCCTGTGGTGTTGCAGAGTGGTTGCTATGGAGTTCCTCATTGTGTGATAGGTGGATTCTTAGATACTGCATGGGAATTGGACATAGCTAGAATATCAGCATTTGGAAAAAATGGGAAATCTAGAATAACAACACGGTTCTAGACTCGGATGGCGGTCCTAAGCTCCTCTACACACTGCTACGGTTCTCTGTGCTGAGCTGATGAACGCTGGAACTCGTTCAGCAAACAGGGTGATGAAATAACATGTATTATTTAGAGTAAAACAATATGGCTGATGCACAAATTAGGCTAATTATTGGTGTTGGAGAATTTGGAGCGCAGATATGAATAATTCCTTTTTAAGCACAGGAGGGATCACCGCCTCGTCGGACTTGCACAGAAAGGGAAAATGAGAAGGAACGGGGGGTAATCCTGCAGCGGCACGCAATTCCCTGAGCAAGTTGCTCCGATGGTTTTAACACCATTTATCAGGCTAATAATTCCCCCGAACAGCAGCCGGCCTTCCAGTAAGACCCCACTGATTTCAGGCTTGTCGTCCCCCTGCACCTGAGACTTAATTCATTAATGATCAAGTGCGCTTCGGCCTGATTCAGGTGTGCGAGAGCCGGGGAAATCTCACATCTGAATCCCAGTGAACACCGAATAGCCGAAACATTATGATCCCTCAGAAGAAGATATTAGTGTTGTTGAGGTGGTATCAGAACTTCTCGTGGTCGACGTGTTGGATGTGGAGAAATAGGCCAGAGCGAAGGCCTGAGACACACTTTAACGAGGGTCAGATCACAGTCTAGACGAGCGTCTCCCAAACGGGCAACGGGTTCCCCCGGTCAGCAGTGTTGAGTGCCTGCCGACGGTGGTCCGAGGAGGCGCAGAATACCAACCTACATTCATGTGACAGAGGTTCTGCTAATGGTAATGCGAGGAACGTGTCACAATGCACAGTGCAGCGCCCCCTACTGCATATGGGGCTGCGTAGCTGCAGACCAGTCATAGTGCCAATGCTGACCCCTGTCCACCGAGTGTCGTACAACTCATACAAGTATCAGAACTGGACCTACGAACGATGAGTTACTATCCAAACCCAGCAGTTTTATATGGAATGATGATGATGATGATGATGAAGGTAAAATAGTGAATAGAGAATCTCAACTAATGCAGTTTTCTTTAGGGACTACTTTCTGTAGCCGCACTACACCCTGCAGTATGTATCCCTCCACCATTTTAATGATCAGATTTTAAAAGCAGGTTCTAGAGCCGAACTCTTCTCAGAACGTCTGCTTCCCTTCACCTCCACTGTAGAACACCCAGTTCTGACGTGGGGAAGGTTATCTAGAACCGAGCGTTTCACACCGACCCCACCAAACCTGTCAAACCCACACTCTGCATGATGTATTCTCAAACACTGAGTAACGGGCTAATTTGTAAGTATGTGACTGGGTGTAAACAGTGATGTTCTGATGGTGTTTGCCGAAATTGCTTCCAGTCTCTTTTAGAAATGTGAAGTTTTGAAGTGGAATTCCACCAATTTTCACCAATTTCCACCAGTTTTTATTAAATATTTCTATAAATGTAGAGTAGATTTGGGGTGAACCATGTCTTTTAGGTTCATTTTAGAGAACTTCACCAACTCAGATTTCTTTGGGACTATTTTTTGCCTTACAGCACCCTGCAGCATGTATCCCTCCGCCATGTTTGGAAGTTTAAAAACATGCACTCTACACCACAGATCTTCTCAGAACTGGCTAAGTTTCTCTAGAATAAAGCGTTTCACACCAAACCCTACTCTGGAAGATGTTTACGTCTTGGAGAAGCTGGGTAATTCCACATTAAGGTTAGGTTCTAGGGCTGCGTCGCTGTGTCGCTGTTCTGTGATTGACGTGAAAAGAAGGAAAATGCTTTTTCCCGTTTCAGCACAACTTCAAAAGTCAATTAGCCGGAAGAAACTTCATTAAAAGTCTACGAGTCTGAGGAGATCCGCAGCCCACTTTTCCTTGTCCCTGAGACAGATATCTTTCACAGCGGGGCTCCGGCACGGCCCGTGGCCCAGTGTGGTAGCCCTTTGATTGGGGAGCGGGAGAGTACGGGCAGGGGGTGTTCTGGAGGTAGTTTTTAATCAGTAATGGGGCGAGGGGAGGAGGGAGCGAGCTCCAGAGAGAGATGAATTACCTGGAATAATCAGATCAGCTCTGAGGTGGCATGAATACTGCAGCACTTTAAGTCCCTCTCTCAGGTCCAGTCCACACACAGGGCAGGCCTGCTTCTGGCCAACCCTATTAATTACACTGGTAAAAGATACACCGCCAACCATCCAATCACGTCTCCGGCCCATGTGGTACACCAGCAGCAAAAGGCTGCTGTGATGTCACAAAACCCAGCTTATTTGCATACAGTACTGCTTGCCACAATTGCAGCAGCTTAGCCCAGCCCTTTCATGCTGAAGATATAAGGAGTGTTAAAATTATAAGGTTTTACCAGCCAATCCGAGCAGAGCTCCTGTGGCTCCTGTCGAGGGGTCGATATATTAGGCAGCGAGTGTCATCCGGTCAAGTCTGAGTCGAGTCTCAGAGATTTGAGACCTGACAGATTCACACCACAGAACTTTGAGACTCGGCTCTTACCTCATTTCCCAAAGACCCAGGACTCGACTTAGACTTGAGACATGAGATTCAAGACCTGACTTGGACTCAATTTGAAACTCAGCTCAGACTCATTCCCCAAGACTGAAGACTCGACTTGGTCTCAAAGCCCAGACACTTGACAGACTCGCACCCCAGAGATGTAAGAGTTGACTTGGACTCCAGCACCTCAAAGACTCAAGACTTGATCCAGACTCACAGCTCAGAGACTCGGCTCAGACTTGCAACCCTAAAGACTTAAGACTGGACACAGACTCGCATCCCAAAGACTTGAGACTTGACTTCAATTTGAGTCCAAGACTGAAGGCTCGACCCTTTAACTTTGGTCTCTTACCCTAGACACTTTACAGACTCGCACCCCAGAAATGTAAGAGTTGACTTGGACTCCAAGACCCCAGAGTCCAAGACCCCAGAGACCCAGGACTCGACTTAGACTTGAGACATAAGATTCAAGACCAAGATTCAAGATTCAATTTGAGTCCAAGACTGAAGACTCGACTCGGTCTCGTACCCTAGACACTTGACAGACTCGCACCCCAGAGATGTAAGAGTTGACTTGGACTCCAGCACTTCAAAGACTCAAGACAGCTCAGCAACTCGGCTCAGACTTGCACCCCTAGAGACTTCAGACTGGACTCAGACTCGCATCCCAAAGACTTAAGACTTGACTTCGACTCCAGCACCCCAGAAACTCAAGAGTCTTTATGGCATTTGTTCAAACTTGCTGGATAGTTTTTGTTAATTTGCAAAAGGAAGCGAATGTAAGAAGCTGTCACGTTGTACCAGGATTACAACCGAGTGGACATGGCAATTAGGCTGTGCTGGAGACACGGCAGACTGGCCTCCGCAGCCTCCTCTGCGTTTTGGTGACAAATCTTTGAGAAAGCTACTTAGTGCAGTGAAACAACACATCCAGAAGACAGAGGAGCACCGCCTTCGCTTCTCCAGCAGCTGTAATGAAATTCATAAATTCAGGCTCCTTGCTGTAATTGATTTTATTTGCACACCAGCCAGTTCCCTTGATGATAACAGCGTCTGGTCTTATTGAACACATTTCCCTGCTGATCAAATCAATTGCATTGTCATCCTTTTCAGAAGCGTTATGTCATTGACATAACAAGGCTCCAGCAAAGCCACTGTCAGATGTCATAAACCACTCTGGCATCTCTTTCTTCAGAGCGTCACAAAAAAAAAAAACACGCCGCCACGCCGCTTCCTGTCAGTTTATCTCTCCGTCATCTGACATAATGGATGATGTCGACTTCGCGCTTAGTCTCTTAGACTGAGATGTCCTGGCCCTTGACGTTAACTGGAGGACAGGTAAAAATGCACAGATCTTTGTCCGTCCAAATGGATTGTGTCCTTCTAAACCGAGGCAAAGAATGAGAAAGGGGTAATTGTAGTCCCAATCCTATACTAGGAGCGCTAGCTCTAATGATCATTGGTTTTCTAGACCGTTCAGCTGGTTTACTTTCACAATTATAAGAACCTAAGACCTCTGAAGGTGTCAGAAGGTGCTCAGACTCATTCCCCAAGACTGAAGACTCGACTTGGTCTCAAAGCCCAGACACTTGACAGACTTGCACCCCAGAGATGTAAGAGTTGACTTGGACTCCAGCACCTCAAAGACTTAAGACTTGATCCAGACTCACAACTCAGACTCAGCTCAGACTTCAGACTAGACACAGACTCGCATCTCAAAGACTTGAGACTTAACTTCGACTCCAACACCCCAGAAACTCAAGAGTCTTTATCCGTAAACCAACCGAAACCGAAATTGTTGTCCCAGAGCGCTAGCTCTAATGATCAGGGCGTGACGTTGGTTTTCTAGACCGTTCAGCTGGTTTACTTTCACAATTCTAAGAACCTGCCAGGCATGGACTTCACAAGACCTCTGAAGGTGTCCTGTGGTGCCTGGACACCTTCAGACGTTATCAATGAGTCTTAGGTGCCCAAGACCCTTGTCCTTCCTTGGGGCACTTATGGTAGGTACTGACCACTGCATCCCAGGAACACCCTGCAAGATCTGCCTGATGTTCTGCAGATGTTCTAACCCAGCCATCGTCTAGTACATCATCTATCACTTTCAGTTTGGTTCTTGCTAAGGTGTTAGCAAGCCAACCGAAACCGAAATTGGTGTTGCGCTAGAGCGCTAGCTCTAATGATCAGGGCCGTTTTCTAGACGGTTCAGTTGGTTTCCTTTCTCAATTCTAAGAACCTGCCAGGCATGGACTTCACAAGACCTCTGATGGTGTCCTGTGGTGAAGGTGTCAGCTCAGACTCACTCCCCAAGACTGAAGACCCGACTTGGTCTCAAAGCCCAGACACTTGACAGACTCGCACCCCAGAGATGTAGGAGTTGACTTGGACTCCAGCACCTCAAGAACTTAAGACTTGATCCAGACTCACAGCTCAGAGTCTGAGTCAGGTCTTGCATCTCTAGCGGTACAAGTCTGTCAAGCCTGAGTTGGAAGTCTGGGTCAAGTCTTGAGTGTTTGAGGTGCTGGAATAGAGGTCAACTCTCAAATTTCTGGGTTGCGAGTCTGTAAAGTATCTAGGGTATCTCTGGTGTGTCGTGTCTGGAGGGGTGTGAGTCGAGTCTCTGAGTTTGGGTTTGAATTTGGGTAAGGTCTTGAGTCCTTGAGTTGCTGAAGTCCAAGTCGGGTCTCAAATCTTTGGACTATGAGTCTGTCAGATGTCTGGGGTCTTCAGTTTTGGGGAGTTTGTCTAAGTTCTAAGTCCTGGGTCTCTGGGCTGCAAGTCTGAGTCCAGTCTGTAGTCTTTGGAATGTGAGTCTGAGTCTTGTACCAAATGGTGTGAGTGAAAAGTCCAAGTCCAAGTCTAGACCTGGGTCTCTGAGGTGTGAGTCTGTCGAGTGTCTGGGGTGTGAGTGATAAGTCGGGCCTAGAGTCTTAGAGGTCTGAGTCCAAGACGAGTCCTGTGTCTCTGGGGTGCGAGTCTGAGCCAAGTCTCCAGGGTCCGAGTTGACTTTTGATGTCTCAAAAAACTCAACATATTTACATACATCCACCTGTTCAGCCTCTAGAGGTTTAGCCCCACCCATTCACCCATAACCTGAAGTCATATAGAGTGTTTTATCCCGGGCTTCCTAAACAAGGCTCAATACAAGGGCGGCCAATCAGAACAGAGCACATTTATGTTAAAGTGAGGTAGGGAGCACAGGTGTAGCCACACGACTCCAGCCTGACGGCTCGTGGCTAACATTTAAATAGAGGTGATTTGAATGAGCATTTGTAAGCAAAATCAGCTGCAGGTCGGCCCTGCTCTCCAACCCCAGGAAGACCTTCAACTTCGACCATCCATCCTGCGTCTCAAAGAGCTGTAGGTTCATTTTTCACAAACGTAAATAATTCATCGCTTGAGATGAGCTCAGTCAGAGTCGAGGGTTCGGAGTGAAACTGAGCTTCACTGTAAAGAAACTTTTCACCCACTCTGATCTCTGTACAGTGGAGGTGAATGGAGCAGGCGTTGGTCGCCATGACTACTACAACACAAATACAGCCCATAATTTATCTCCTATCCAAACCCACCAGTGCAGCTACATGAGTTTTATATGGAATGATGATGATGAGGGTAAAATAGTGAATAGAGAATCTCAACTAATCCAGTTTTCTTTAGGGACTACTTTTTGCCGCACTACAGCCGCCCTGCAGCATGTATCCCTCCACCATTTTAATGATCTGATTTTAAAAGCAGGTTCTAGAGCTGAACTCTTCTCAGAACTCTGGTAGAACAGTGTCTCAGGCATCAGGCAGCGTCTTCATCACCATTAGGTGAAGAACTTTCTGTGAGGAGCTTTTATTATTAGAGCTTCAGACGTCTGCGTCCGTTCTGACCGGGTCTAGTTTCTCCAGCATTAAAAAACACCCCCCAGAATAGGATGGAAATGAGAACCTGAAAGAACCTGAGAGAACAGGAAGCAGTGTGGGAGCTTCAGCTTACCAGCTCACACACACACACACACACACACACACACACACACACACACACACACGTTCTAGGAAACTTCATTCAGTTTACCCAGCATGCTTCTCTCCAGGCATGCTGTTCGGGGAGCCAAGGCCGCTCACTACAACACACACACACACACACACACTGCTCTATGTAATGAGTTACAATGCAGGCTGGAAAAAAAGTGGCATAAAACATTGAGGAAAATTGATTTTGCAGCAGCAGTGTTCGGTTTGAGCTCCGGCGCTCCGAGGTTTCTTCGAGTTCCAGCAGAAGGGTGGAGCAAGACAACCGGCTACAGCTCAGGTACTGCTGCCCTACACCCTCATGCAACAGAACTGTGCCCCCCCCCAGGCTATAAAGTCCTGTTAAAGAAACCTTTTCAGTGAAATACTAGTTTCAGCTGGACCGCCATTGGTTGCGTAGAACGGTCACTGGCAGAATATCGTCCAAAACCAAAATATTGTCTCTTTATTATGCAAAAGCTGGAGGGTTTCCTGTGACCCTGCCTGGGAAACTCCAGCCTTGCTTGCCCTCAGAGCCTTAAGATCTTAAGACCTCATCAAACAGCTTGTAAAGCCAATAGCTGGTCAGCAATGCTAATTCCATGATAGTGATGTGACCACCATGGGCGAGGCTGGCGGTTGAAGCAATAGCGATGCTCACCCCGCTGTTGCGATGCTGGACGTGGTAGTAATGCTGGTGGTCGGTGCGGTACCAATGTTGATGTCGTGGTAGCAATGCTTGGCGCAGAAGTCATGTCAATGCTATGGTAACAATGCTGTCCCCAGAATTGGCAAGGTCTTGGCAAGGTCGGCAAGGTCACCACAGTAGTAATGCTGGACGTGGACGTTGGGCTTCGCAGTTGTGATGTTAACGCCACGGTAACAATGCTGGGTGAGGCCGGCGGTCCCCACAGTAGCATACTGGGCAATGTCGGCGGTCGCGCTGTAGTAATGCTGGAGTGGCCTGTGGTCTGTGCGGTACTGATGCTAAGGCCATTGGTTCTGGCCGTGGTAGTGATGCTAAGGCCACGATAAAAATGCTGGATGAGGCAGGTGGCCTTCACAATAGCAATACTGGGCAAGGCTGGTGGGCGCCGCAGTAGTGAAGCTGGGACAGGCCAGTGACCGAAGTGGTACCGATGCTAACAGCGCATTAGCAATGCTGGGCGAGGCCGGCAGTCAACATGCTATCACTACAGACTTTACACACAAGGGTCAGAGGAGACAGTGGAAGGTTTCAGACCGGTTAG
>NC_132882.1:44985502-44995502 GCF_030463535.1 Salminus brasiliensis
AACAGCGTTACGTCCCACCACTGAGCTTACGTTTTAATACTGAGGTATGGAGAACACTTCCAAGGCCTGTGTGTGTGTGTGTGTATGTGTGTGTGTGTTAGCATGGGAAGCATATATCAACCTACACCACAGCTGTGCTGAGATGGTTCTTCCAGGTCAAAGTGAACTTTAGCACTAAGTTAACCCACAGCTAGGGAAGTGGTTTAGCCTTTGACCACACTTTCGTAGCCCAGGTAAAACTTTAAACCTGACCAGAACAGCTTCAGATCACTTTGCACATCTTCACAGTGTGTGTGTGTGTGTGTGTGTGTGTGTGTGTCTGTGTGGGGCGTTTATCTTCAACTGTGTATCCGTCTCAGCACGCCACTGTTTTCCCAGAAACAAGCCGGACTGGTTGACCTGTTTTATCCCTCAGGCTGTGAGAAGAATTCCCAAGAAAAACACCAAATCTTTACAACCCCAACTAACGACCATGAGCAGAAACTGTACAACAGTGAAAGTATGGTACTGTATCCCAATCTAACTCAATTAAAGAGCTGAAACTGTACTATAGTGAAAGTATGGTACTGTATCCCAATTTAACTCAATTAAAGAGCTGAAACTGTACTATAGTGAAAGTATGGTACTGTGTCCCAATCTAACTCAATTAAAGAGCTGAAACTGTACTATAGTGAAAGTATGGTACTGTATCCTAATCTAACTCAATTAAAGAGCTGAAACTGTACTATAGTGAAAGTATGGTACTGTACCCCAATCTAACTCAATTAAAGAGCTGAAACTGTACTATAGTGAAAGTATGGTACTGTACCCCAATCTAACTCAATTAAAGAGCTGAAACTGTACTATAGTGAAAGTATGGTACTGTACCCCAATCTAACTCAATTAAAGAGCTGAAACTGTACTATAGTGAAAGTATGGTACTGTATCCCAATCTAACTCAAAGAGCTGAAACTGTACAACAGTGAAAGTATGGTACTGTATCCCAATCTAACTCAATTAAAGAGCTGAAACTGTACTATAGTGAAAGTATGGTACTGTATCCCAATTTAACTCAATTAAAGAGCTGAAACTGTACTATAGTGAAAGTATGGTACTGCATCCCAATTTAACTCAATTAAAAGAGCTGAAACTGTACTATAGTGAAAGTATGGTACTGTACCCCAATCTAACTCAATTAAAGAGCTGAAACTGTACTATAGTGAAAGTATGGTACTGTATCCCAATCTAACTCAATTAAAGAGCTGAATCTGTACTATAGTGAAAGTATGGTACTGTATCCCAATCTAACTCAATTAAAGAGCTGAAACTGTACTATAGTGAAAGTATGGTACTGTATCCCAATCTAACTCAATTAAAGAGCTGAAACTGTACTACAGTGAAAGTATGGTACTGTATCCTAATCTAACTCAATTAAAGAGCTGAAACTGTACTATAGTGAAAGTATGGTACTGTATCCCAATCTAACTCAATTAAAGAGCTGAAACTGTACTATAGTGAAAGTATGGTACTGTACCCCAATCTAACTCAATTAAAGAGCTGAAACTGTACTATAGTGAAAGTATGGTACTGTACCCCAATCTAACTCAATTAAAGAGCTGAAACTGTACTATAGTGAAAGTATGGTACTGTACCCCAATCTAACTCAATTAAAGAGCTGAAACTGTACTATAGTGAAAGTATGGTACTGTATCATAACCTCCCACCACATCCCTAATGCAGCAGCAGCTTTTAAATGAGCGGTATCTCTCTGAATGGCCCTCAGTCATTGTTCCCTGTTCGGTACTTTTCCACTGAAGCTGATCTTTCTAGCGATGCCGAGATAATGAACTTCATGAGCGCGCTGTCGTAGTCGTCATGGACGCAGGCTGATGAGGGCTGGATGATGAATGGGTGTTTTTTAAATGCAGCTTTCAAAACAAATGGTTCAGATGAACGTGGAGATGACTTGGAGGGTTTCTCGCAGTCGCGTCCTGCCAGTTCATCAGCGTCCAAGCTGAGATGGATGGCAGAGGGCAGAGAAAGCGCAAAGAGAGAGAGACGGGAGGGTCGAAATGCAGGGAAGCCCACTTGGGCCTGAGTGATTCATGGGTGACAGCATTGCTCGCAACACTAACCTCAGTGAAGCGCTCGTGTTCGGGGGCCGAGCACCTGCTAATCTGTAAATTACTGAGGTCAGAATCACTTTTTAGGAAGAAAGACTGATTGATTAGGTGATTGATTGCTTGATCAATTCTTTAATTGCCCTGTCAGTGGTAGTTGTTTCCAGTGCAACACGATGTAATACATGTCTGTTACAATATACATCAGTACACAACAGGATATAATGCACACAGGCCTACAATATGCCCTGATGAATTGTGACAAATGAGATTAATCACAATTCTCACGAATAACAGTGCGATTAATTGTGATTAATCGCGATTAGTTACACAAAGTAATGCGATTTGTCACCATTAGCTACTTTTTTAAAAATCCAGTGCAATTAATCACAGTCCCTTGCACAAAACAATGTGATTGATCAAAACCAACTACGAAAGTGAGGTGCAATTAATCGTGATTAATTCCACAACATAATGTGATTAATCACAATTAAATCCAAAAGTCGGTGCAATTAATCACAATTATCTGACAAAATAATGTGATTCATCATGATTAGTTATGAAAGCTGAAGCGATTAGTCACGATTATTTGCAAAAGAGCGCTGTGATTAATCGCGATAAACTACGAAAGCCAATATGATTAATCACAATTCATATTGTCTAGATGAAGGGATTGATCATGATCAGGAACACAGACTAGTGTGATTGATTGTGATAAACTACACAGTAAATCAGAACTGACCATGAAAACCGGCGAGATTAATCATGATTAGCTCTACCAAATAACGTGATTAATCGGTATTGTAATTGATCACGAGCCTCTTCACAAACAGTTATTAATTGCAATTAACTACACAAAACTACACAATAGTGATAGATATACACCAGAAGCTACACGGCAAAGAGGATCGATTAGGATAATTGTCATGCTTCATGCTAGTACAGGGATGTTTTGGCCGTCAGGAGAGGCTGTCCGGCTTCAGGTTTGGGCTTCTCTTTCATGCCCCCTGCAGACCTCTTACTCACAGCCTGTGGGACATTTGCTTAGTTAGCTAGCTAGCTATTTCATTCCGTTTACCTGTTTTCAGCCAATCTACAGATGGATATGCTAATTTTACAACTGAATGCTAAATCCGGCTAACTAACTAACGAGCTAGCTAGCAATTGTACAAGATCTCCAACCATGCTTCAGTCTTTAATGTGCTGGCAAGTTCAAAAAGACAGTGTTGTGGTTGTAACTTTTGTTATTGTTATTATAGTTATTGTTGTTGTAACTATGGCAACAGGCTCATTTGTTGTCTCGACTCTCTCAGTACAAGATTGGGCAGCTGTACATGATCAGTAAACACAGCCATGAGCAGAGTGGTGGAGGCGAGGGGGTGGAGGTGGTCCGCAATGAGGCTGACACTCACCCTGAGTATGGACGAGGCCAAGTCACGGAGAAACGCATTTACCTCAACAGGTAAGAACACACACACACACTCACACACACACACACTCATGCACACCGATTGGTCACTTGGCCGCTGTCGTCTGTGTTTGGGGGTCACTCTTCAGCTCCTTCAGTGGCTTTTTTTTTTATAAATCTTGTTGCAAACACCAATCAATGTGATTAATAGTGATTAACTACACAAACCAATGCGATTAATCATGATTAATTACACCAATAAATGTGATTAATCGGGAATAACTACACAGACCAATTTGATTGATCTGGATGAACTACGCCAATCAATGTGATTAATCATGCGTAACTACAATCAATGCAATTTATCGTGATTAACCACACAAACCAATGCAATTAATCATGATTAATTACACCAAAAATGCAATTAATCGGGATGGACTACACCAGTCAGTGTGATTAATCATGCATAACTACACCAGTCAATGCAATTATTGTGATTAACCACACAAACCAATGTGATTAATCATGATTAATTGCACCAATAAATGTAATTAATCTGGAGTAACGACAACAATCAATGTGATTAATTGTGAATAACCACACAAACCATGCGATTAATCATGATTAATTACACTTATAAATGTGATTAATCGGGATTAACGGCGCCAATCAATGTGATTAAACATGCGTAACTATACCAATCAATGTGATTAATTGTGATTAACTCCACCAATCAATGCAAATAATTGCGATTAACCACACAAACCAATGCGATTAATCATGATTGATTACACCAATAAATGCAATTAGTCGTGATTATCTACACCAAACATCCAGATTAATCATGGCCAACTGCACAAAAGAATGTGATCAATCACACTGCAATCTACTGTGATTAATCAGCGTTCTCATCACATCAGTCCACACCTAATCAGTCCCTATAGAAGCTGCTTCGTACACAGAACAGCAGTCAGGAGGTGGAACAGCGTCCAGAAGCACCTGGTCGAAGCTTCCGGCCCTCCACCACCTCCTTCGCTCCTTCATAATCGCTCCTTCCTCTCCTCCTTCAGCCTGTCAGGTAGCTGATGAAGGCTGATGATGGAGTCTTTTGCTAACGTCCTCAGGACTGTAATTACTCAGCTTTAGAGCCTTTAATTGGTGTGTGATGCACAGCTGGCTTACGCTCAGCCCTTCCTCCTGCTCTGATTTCCTCTCACCCTCGCACTCGACGCACTGAAGTAAACTGGAGCAGAGAGTTTTCAGCTTCATGAGCATCTTTTTTAACCCTTTTTTTCTGAATACATATCTATGGATTTATAAAGAGATCCACAAACAAGCAGAGGACTAAAAGTAACCTTGAACCTCCATGTGGAAATAAGTTGTTCTGAGACACATTTTAATACCTAGTTACTGTTTATTCACAGATTTGAGCAGATTGGGAAACAATAACCATAAAGTGTGGCCTGATGTAGCCTCCAGCCCGGCCTCACCCCCGTCCTTGTCCCCTGTGTTCCCTCTTATCTGCTCCTCCTGTTGTGGGTTCCCCACCCTGCCTTTGACATTCCCTTCACCTGTGTGTTATCTCTGGCCCTGCCCCCTAGTCATTGCCCCCAGCTGTTTCTTGTCTGTGTTCGGTGTACGCATACCCCTTAGCTTGACCCTGGTCAGCTTCGTATGTACTTAGCATGACTCCTCGCTACCTAATACACAAAAAAACAAGGAACATAGAGACTGTGGAACCACGAAACACTGCAAAACACAAACACAAACAAGACCAAAAAAAAAAAGCAGACAAGAAACACCTGGGAGCAATGACGAGAGGGGGCGGGGCTACTGCTGACAAAACAGATAATAAAGGCAATATCAAACTGCTGTATGCTAATAGATTGCTATATGTAATTGTGCTGTACTTTTGTGATGTCACAAACACATTGAATTCAAAACATGCTGATTTTGCAGCTTAGTTGCACTATAAATTATTCAGTTTTTACTATGAACTATTTCAGCAAATCTATTTTTATCCACTATGAATTATTCAGTATCCACTATAAATTATTCAGTATCTGTTATGAATTATTCAGTATCCATTATGAATTATTCAGAATCTACTATGAATTATTCAGTATCCACTATGAATTATTCAGTATCCGCTTTAAATTATTAAGTATCCGCTATGAATTATTCAGTATCTACTATGAATTATTTAGTACCAATAATGAATTGTTCAATATTTACTGTGAATTATTCAGAATCCACTATGAATTATTCAGTATCCGCTACAAATTACTCAGTATCCACTATGAACTATTCAGTATCTACTATGAATTATTTAGTACCAATAGTAAATTGTTTAATATTTATTATGAATTATTCAGTATCCACTATGAATGTTTCGCTAATTACTATGAATTATTGAGTATCCACTATGAATTACTCAGAATCTATTATGAATTATTCAGTATCCGTTATGAATTATTCAGTAATTACTATGTATTATTCAGTATCCACTATGAATGTTTCACTAATTACTATGAATTATTGAGTATCCACTATGAATTATTCAGTATCCGTTATGAATTATTCGGTATCCACTACGAATTATTCAGTATCCACTATGAATTATTCAGTATCCGTTATGAATTATTCTGTATCCACTATGAATTATTTAGTATCCGCTATGAATTATTCAGTATCCGCTATGAATGACTCATTCATTGAGAGTTTAAGGGGTTAAGCCGCTTGTCTGTGATATGGACCCTTTAACTCCGGCTGCAGATCTACAGTGAGGGCAAACGCAGAGCGAGCAGCAGGGTAACGTGTCTCAGACTGGTTAAAGTCCGCTCACTCGAGTGGATTCACTTCCTAGCACTGCGCCTAAGCACACACACACACACACACACACTCTCGCGCACACACACACTCTCGCGCACACACTCGCTCGCACACACGTGCACACACTGCCATCGCAGGCTGGAGATAACACAGAAATGACTCGACTGCCAGCAGTAGAACAAATTTCTTGAAGCATTAATGCGTTAGCAAAGGCCACAAGGGCAGAGCATTACCTTCTTAATGGGCAAATAAATCCGCTAATGCGGCTGATTATCACAGCAGCACAGAGACCAACAGCTCCACTCCAACACTGCCATCATTACAGCACACTCCCTCACACGGCCAGGAGACACGTCCCCCTCACGTACAGTCAGGGGTTACGCTCTTTCGGCCGGACCGAGACTCGAGCCGAGGAACCCTGGCAGTGTTAGCGGTGAAATATGAAAGGTGCTATAAATGAATTTACTGAGCCTTTAAGGTGGTGAGTACTGTGGACTAGCCCTAGCTAGCCCTCAGGTGTCACTTAACCCGCCAGTTTACCACCCTGTTATTTTACTTGTGAAGCTCTGCTCTGATTGGCTGGTTTACGCCACAGGCGACGGCTCCCAGAACTCACATAACACTGAAATGATTCGAGTTGTCCGAGTCTTACTGAGAGGATAGTGCTGCTGTCCTCTCATTGTGTCCTCTCAGCGCCATGTGCTGTTTGCAAACTGAACAGGTTGTAGCCAGTTAGCTTTTAGCCTTGCCCCCACTCGCTTCTTCAGGTTTGGCTTCCTCGACTCTTACTGGTGCTAAAAAAAAAAACGCTGGTCATCTTCTGATGTACGTTTAGGGAGTCAGGGGAGCGGACGATCACCTAGCGTTAGCTTTTAGCCTAGTAGTTACTGCACATTTTAAGGTGTAAATATAACAAGTCAAGACTGTGATGTAACAGTTTGGGGGTTTCGGAATCGGCCCGTTTTTGGGGGGCAGGAAAACTCAGTTGTTTTTTTTAGATCTGGAACGAAGGACTGCTGACCAGTATCCACAGATTTGACCGCAGGGCTTTAGTGTGTGAAGCAATCTAAGAGGAACACCCCCAGTATTACACCTGTATTACGGTCGGGAAACTCGAGGCATGAGGGTTTATTTACTTCAGCGTGATCAGCAGCTACACAAACGGTCAGACATCCCCGGCCTGGCCGGCCGCACCAGTGGGGTGAGGTGTTGTATGCTGTATGCTGATGACCTTGTTCTAACGTCCAGCACAGAACAGGTCTTACAGCCGAGCCTGTCAGACCCGCAGCCGCTCCACCGCCGCTAACCCGAACACAACAGGGGTCAGGAGTTTCCAGAAGGAAAACAGATCCCAGACACGTCCTACATCCCAGCAGCAGCTTCACTTCAGAGAGAGAGGAGGGAGAGAGAGCGCGAGAGAGAGCGAGAGTGAGAGAGAGAGAGTGAGCGAGTGAGCATGACAGACATAAGCAATCTGCAACTGATCTATCACTTTTTTTTCCTTTGTTCTTCCTGATTCCACTGATCCATCCTCTCGTCCATCCATCAATCACTTTATTCCTCTGGCTGTACGTCTAAATCCTCTCTCGCTCTCTCTCTCTCTCTTTTGCTCTCGCGCTCTCTCTCTCTCCTGTGTGGGCAATACCAATGAATGACAGTAGAAAGCACGGACAGCGCAACGTCCCTCAAAAGCGAAGTCACCACAGGTCTAGCGCCTCTGCTGGTTGGTTGCAGTATGAGGCGTAGCTCCGCCCATCCCCGTATGTTTCAATGCCAAAATCCCACCTATTTAGCTCATTTGAGGTTAGCTAAGGTCTTCAGATGTTTACCGCAACTTTTATTTTGGTTTGTTGAACATTTACTGGTGTTTTATGGCGAATCTAACCAAAATATGTCCCGCTTTTATAGCCAAGGTTAGCATTGTTAGCATTGTCCCAGCTTAGCATTGCTAGCTAGCATTGTCCCTTGTTATCATTGTTAGTGATACCAGTTGATGGAAACGCATTTGCTGTATTTTGCGCATCCAAACACCATGGAAACAGTTGGAAATCCGACTTTTAGGGACATTTCAGACGAAATTTTGTACTTGGAAGTTGAAAATTGCGGCATCCCAGTTCAAACGAACCTCAGCATAAGAAGCTAGCCTGGTTAGAAGCGCTGGACTCTTGCTTGCCGTTGATTTAGCTACTCCAGCACTGAAAAAGCATGCAAACGAAGCTAGCTATCACAAGGCTAGTCCTACGCTTTTCTGCCGGGCCTGCTGGGCCTGTTTACTGGACTGTTTTTGATGCTGGATCAAAAATGAGCAAGTGTCCCAATACTTTTGTCCATACAGTGTACCTAACTAACTCAGCTTCTCACACAGGCTACGCAGGGGATTAGCGTAACGTCCGTGCAGAAAGACAATGCTACAGAAAGTGATGCTATGCTAACACTTCTTTCCTCTGTGTGTTCAGCAAGCTGCCGTCCTGGATGAGGAAGTTCGTACCCATGATCTTCTACGTGACGGAAACAGCCTGGAACTTCTACCCGTACACGGTCACAGGTCAGACTGACTACGTACACGTGACTTTTCCGAAGAGTGAGGAGTGTCTTCTGCTAATGCTAATGTTTCCATCCGCACATTATTAGCACCCACACGTGAGCAGAGGTTAGACAACTGGCTAGAAGATATGTGAACAGGTTTATACTGGTCTGGTACCGGTCTGGTACTGGTCTGGTACTGCTTGATCTGCATACCAGTGTCTAAAATACTGGGATATACTGGTTTGGTGCTGGTTAACCAGCATGGTAATGTTCATAACACAGCATATGCTGGTTTATACTGGTCTGGTGCTGACTGGTACTGGTCTGGTACTGGTCTGGTGCTGGTAGGTCAGTTCACACAGTGTTTAGCAGGATTTATTGATTATTATAATTGATTATCGTTGAAGAACTGAACAGTTGAACTGTCCTAATGTGTGCCTTGATCTATGCTGGTGTCTAAATTCATAACTGTAATCCAGTAACTCTCTCTCTCTCTCTCTCTCTCTCTCTCGCTCTCGCTCGCCCCGCTCTCTGTCTACTGGCATTTCTTTGCTGCAGAGTATTCGGTAAGTATCCTCACTCATCAGCTCTGACACTGATGCAGTCTTCATTCTCTGGCCATCTGAACGTACACTGTAATCAGCATCATCTCTCTCTCTCCCTCTCTCTCTCCCTCTCTCTCCCTCTCTCTCTCCCTCTCTCTCCCTCTCTCTCTTTCCCTCTCTCTCTCTCTCTCTTACTCTCTCTCTCTCTCTCTCTCTTACTCTCTCTCTCTCTCTCCCTCTCTCTCTTACTCTCTCTCTCTCTCTTACTCTCTCTCTCTCTCCCTCTCTCTCCCTCTCTCTCTCCCTCTCTCTCTTACTCTCTCTCTCTCTCTCTCTCTCTCTCCCTCTCTCTCCCTCTCTCTCTCTCTCTCTCTCTCTCTCTCTTTTCCCCTCTCTCTCTCTCCCTCTCTCTCTTACTCTCTCTCTCTCTCTTACTCTCTCTCTCTCTCTCTCCCTCTCTCTCTCTTTTCCCCTCTCTCTCTCTCCCTCTCTTTCCCTCTCTCTCTCTCTCTCTTTTCCCCTCTCTCCCTCTCTCTCTCTCTTACTCTCTCTCTCTCTCTCTCTCCCTCTCTCTCCCTCTCTCTCTCTCT
>NC_132882.1:45000502-45072883 GCF_030463535.1 Salminus brasiliensis
AAACCGGAGTCTTGGAGATTAGCCGGCTAAACCGGAGGCTTGGAGATTAGCCGGCTAAAACCGGAGGCTTGGAGATTAGCCGGCTAAACCGGAGGCTTGAAGATTAGCCGGCTAAACCGGAGGCTTGAAGATTAGCCAGATAAACCAGAGGCTTGGAGATTAGCCGGCTAAACCAGAGGTATGGAGATTAGCCAGATAAACCAGAGGCTTGGAGATTAGCCGGCTAAACCGGAGTCTTGGAGATTAGCCGGCTAAACCGGAGGCTTGAAGATTAGCCAGATAAACCAGAGGCTTGGAGATTAGCCGGCTAAACCAGAGGTTTGGAGATTAGCCAGATAAACCAGAGGCTTGGAGATTAGCCGGCTAAACCAGAGGTTTGGAGATTAGCCGGCTAAACCAGAGGATTGGAGATTAGCTAGTTTAGCTAGCTAAAGTCAGTTAAGACCACCAGTTTAGCCAGTTAGCTTGGAATGTGTGTGGCGTAGGTTAACACAGCCCAGCTGTTACTACAGTAGGAACATCTGGTAGGACCAGGGACCAGGGTCAGGGTCAGGACCAGGACCAGGGTCAGGACCAGGACCAGGACCAGGACCAGGGTCAGGACCACAACGTTACAGTGCTGTCCTCTTTTTTTTTGCTTCTCGCAGAACATCCGGGACATCCTACTGGTGGGACCACAGACAGGCGGTGGCATGGGACAGATGAGTGAAAACCACCTCTAATAGTGCATAAATCCCCCTCTTATCAAAGAGACAGCTCTGACCTGTAGAGGCAATGGACTCCACAAGACCTCTGAAGGTGTCCTGTGGTATCCGTGGGACTTTTGCATCAGAGAGCCTTGGGCACCCATGACCAGCTGGTCCTTCCTCGGAGCACTTTTGGTAGGTACTGACCACTGCATACCGGGAACCCCCCACAAGACCTGAAGCCTGACCATCAATCAGCGTTCTTCACTTCAGCTGTCAGTGGTTTTAATGTTCTGGCTGATCTGGTGTGCATGGAAAGCCTAAGGCTCAGCTAAATGTGGTGTGTGTGTGTGTGTGTGTGTGTGTGTGTGTGTGTTGGTAACGCTCTGCATTGCTGTCATTTTGACGTTGGCAGGCATGAGCCTGGATGAAGTGAGGGAGTTTGAGAAGAAGCTGCAGCAGGAGACCAACAGCAAGCTGAAGAGCGACAGGCCCGACTCAGGTATCGCCTCAAACCGCCTCAACAAAAGACTAAAGAGATCCGGCTGGGGTGGAGTGGCGTGTGGTGAGGTGGGGTGGAGGTGCGGGAGGTGGATGATTGAGAGCAGCGGTGACAGAGGGATGAAGAGAGGATCAGGAAAAGAACGAGACAGATTTGAGAAGGGCTGAGAAGAGACGTGGAAAGGCATGGAAATGAGGAAGCAGGCAATGCAGGACACAGTTTTAAAGGGAGGGTGGAGGTGGAGGTGGGGTGGGGGTTCCGCTGAAAATCAGACTTGCACAGTTTCACCCCTTCCTTACCCCGGATGTAGTCGATCAGCTTGCTTCTCTAGGTTTGCACGGGAGCTATGAGGCTACGAGGCTAGGCTAGGTCGTGGTACAGCTCATAGGTCCATTGCTGGGGTTTGGCCCCTACTGGGCTGCGGTGGTACTGCTAGGGGGGCCATCTTTAAGTAAAGTGTAGGTCTGGCAAAAGCAAGACCGCTACCTAGCTAACAATTGGGTCTGTTGGTTGTACTAGGACGGTGAGTTGCCTAGGTTGAGAACCCCTTGTCTAGAACCATGGTTCTCAAAGTGGGATTCAGGGACTCTCAATGTTTTAGGTGTCTAGCCAGTGGTCTGCGTTAAAAAAAAGAAGAAAGTATAAATTTGACATGAGCCAACGGCATCAAGTGGTTGTTCTGTGTGGTAGTGTTGCTAAGCAGTTTCTATAGCATCCCAGGTTGTGCAGTGGAGATGCTAGGTGGTTGTTGTGGTATCCCAGGTGGATGCTAGGGTGTTGCTAATGTGTAAGATGACTCAAGACGAGGGCACAAACGCTTGCCCACAAAGTTAGGGACCCTTAATGATCTTAGTAAATGTCAGCAGAGCTGATTAACAGGCGGATCCACATGGTTATTAGATCAAGTACTATTTAGACACAGGCATAAACAAGTTTCTATGGTTGTGGTTAGCATAGATTACTGCCCCTAATATCTCTGCACTGTTTACCTTACACAGAAGTAGGTATATGCATAATACTTAGATATACGCACCACCGCACTAAAACATATACCCTGCTGGCGATGTGGCAGCATGGTATTATTATCATAATGTGACAGTAGGCTGTTTTGGGGTGTATGATGGGCTTCTATATGTCTGGAACCCCAAACTGCTGCATCGATCCCAAAAGAGGTTTAGGCAGGTTAGCTCCGGTTCTGTCACGTTGTGAGAAGGTTGTGAGTTTGCATCCCATGGATGCAGAGACATCAAAAAATAATAATAATTATGATTAATTGGAAAGCGCATACTGTTGTACACTGTTTGAAGCATATGTTATGATTTAGGCATGCAGTTAGCACCATGCTAACTGGTGGAGTGATAGGTTTCAATAATGCGTTAGCTCCATTAGCCTCGTAGCTTCAGTGCTAAACTAACCAATCGGCTATGTTTGGGTTAGCGGTAAGAATTGCTGGTATCCGATATTTTGCTGAACTATCACTTTAGCTGCCATCAGTGCAGAGTGTGTGTGTGTGTGCGTGTGTATGATGTGATGATCCTGCGACAGTGGCGGTGATGAACAGTGTGATGCAGCCTCACTCCTGAATTCACCCCCGTCCCTCACACAAGCTGCATAAATCATCCTCCCACGCGATGCGACGCTAATGACACTGTTTGCGTGTGTTTGTGTGTGTGTATGTATGTGTGTGTGTGTGTTGGAGTGTATGTGTGTGTATGTAGGGTTTTCTCGCCTCCCACTGCCCTCTGTTAGTGAAAGTGCAACAGTGCACGGTGCTAATGATATCTCTGACAGCAATTACAGAGTGGTCAGAGACGTCGCGCCACTTTGAGCCCATGATGAAAACCGTCACACGCTCAACCAGCAGCTTTTTAACCCCGGGGCTGGAACACCCCTCAGATGGTGCAGGGCCGCTGCTGCTTTTTCAACACACATAATAAGATAGATAAAAGTATAAGCTATGTTAGCCTCAAAGCTACCCATGAAAAACAGTGCCAGGAACCTGAGTTTTATTTTCCCTGTATTGTCAGGAGCTTATGAGTTTGATCTCAGTCAGGGGGAGGTCTCCAGGGGGGGGTGATTAGAATCAGTCACAGTCAGTGGATGTCGCAAAACAAACCACATGGTGATTGAAACCAAACACAGGCAGGGGAAGTCACAGAAACACAATGTGGTGCTAACCACAGTAAACGGTGCTAGGAACCTGAAGTTAGAACCAGTCACAGTACGATGAGGGTGTGAGATGGTGAGAGATGGTGATTAGAACCAATAACAGTCAAATAATGTAGATCTAACCATAGTAAACAAAGGCAGGATCATCAAATTCCTTTTCACCATATTGTCAGAAGCTTGTGAGTTCGAGACCCAGTCAATGGGAGGAAACAAGGTTGTGATTAGGACCAGACACAGTCTGATGGAGGCCTTACAACAAACAAGATGGTGATTTGAACCAATCACAGTCATGAGGAAGTCGCAGAACACACAACATGGTGATAACCACAGTAAACAGTGCCAGGAACCCCAAAGTAGAACCAGTCACAATCCAAGGGAGATCTCAGAACAAACAAGATGGTGATAAGAACCAATAACAGTCAGTCAAGGTCGCAGAACCATAACATGGTGCCAGAAAACCAGAGGTCCTTTAGTTATATTATATTAAGTTCGAATCCCAGTCAGGGGAGGTCTCAGAAGAATCACTGTGACGATTAGAACCAGTCAGAGTTAGAAGGAACTCTCAGACAAACAGCATGTGCTAACCACAAAAAACAGCACCAGGAACACTGAGTTCCTTTTTTACTATATTATCAGAGGGTTGTAAGTTCGAATCCCAGTCAGGGGGAGGTCTCAGAACAAACACTGATAATTAGAGCAAATTACAGCCAGGAGAAGATCTCCGAACAAACAGCATGTTGTCAGGAACCCTGAGTTCCTTTTTTTTTACTATGTTGTCAGAAGCTTGTGTGTTCAAATCCCAAAAAAGTGGAGAATCCGAGCGATACAGTACATGCCTGCATTTTGCAAGAGGGAAGAGAAGCACAGTGTTGTAAATGCATCGGTGGTTTTTGATTCACATTTTCACAACGTTACCTCCTGTCTGTCTTTTATCCAATCCCATCCCCCCTCCTCAGGCTCAGCCCCCCTGCGCCCCTCCTTATCCCGCTCCCTCTCTGTCACGGATGAGTCGTCGCTGAAGAAGATGGGACTGAACACTGTGTCTATCCCGGACTCTTCAACCTGTCCCTCCTCCTACCCACTCAAGAGCCCTATGAGATTGAACTCAAATCCGGAGTGACCTCCCCACCACCCCCAACACCACCCTTCACCCAACCACTCACCCTCTCCTCCTCTTTTACAGATTAACCCACCTCAATTGTACAGAACTTTTCTAAGCTCTTAAAGGTCACTATTTCATGGAGACGGTCACAGGCACTGTTAGGTTAAGATACATATAAGCGACGCACACATTATATATTTTTTTGTAATAGATGTCCAATCCAGGGACTACCTCTGAGACATTCCAGCTCATATTTCTCATTAGATTAGCTGCTAACCTAGCTAGCAGTGGAGTCTTGCATTGCAAGTTCCAAAAAAGTTTGCCATTTGTGGACAGCATCACACCCACTGCAGGAACTCTGGGTCTACACACTGAACATCATCAAGAAGAGTATATTTCTAATGCAGAAAGGACAATGCAAAATCTAATTTCTGTCTGCTCAGTGGGATTAGAACCAATCACAGTCAGACAAACAGCTCATAATAGATCAAATATAGATATGTTGCAGTCAGGTGAGATCTTAGCACAAATGATTAGACTGATTAGAACCAAACACAGTCTGGCTCAGGTCTTAGAATATATGAGGCAGTGATTAGAACCAAGCACAGTCAGGTTGAGATCTCAGAACAAATGAGGCAGCGATTCGAACCAAACACAGTCAGGTTGAGATCTCAGAACAAATGAGGCAGCGATTAGAACCAAGCACAGTTGGGTGAGATCTCAGAACAAACGAGGCAGTGATTTGAACCAAACACAGTCAGGTTGAGATCTCAGAACAAATGAGGCAGCGATTAGAACCAAGCACAGTTGGGTTGAGATCTCAGAACAAATGAGGCAGCGATTACAACCAAACACAGTTGGGTTGAGATCTCAGAACAAACGAGGCAGTGATTTGAACCAAACACAGTCAGGTTGAGATCTCAGAACAAATGAGGCAGTGATTAGAACCAAACACAGTTGACTTAAGATCTCAGAACAAACGAGGCAGCGATTAGAACCAAACACAGTCAGGTTGAGATCTCAGAACAAATGAGGCAGCGATTAGAACCAAACCCAGTTGGGTTGAGTTGGGTAGCTAACAGAATGACCTTTGCTAGGTCACTAACATTAGATATTCACATTTTCCGTTATGCTGCACTTTGCTAAATTCTTTCAGGTGTAGCTAACAGTTACAACTTTGCTAGCTAGCTAATATCCACATTTTCAGTTGGGCAGTTTATTGGTGAAGTCCTTTAGCTTCTGACGTAGCTAACAGAGCGCACTTGGCTAGCTGGTTAGACTGTTCTTTACTCAAATCTGTTGGGCTGGGGTTTTTTTACGTTTCTAGCATAGCTAACAGAATTAACTTTGCTAGCTAGTTGACATTAGATACTCATATTTTTATTGGACGTTTTTCAATTTTTTTCGCCTACCTTCTAGCTTAGCTAACATAATAAACTTTGGTTGCTAACATTAGATATTCACATTTTCCATTGGGCTGTTTTTGGTCAATTCTTTTAGCTTCTTCTAGCATTCCTAACAAAATGGACCTTGTTGGCTAATTAGCATTGGATACTTTCTGCCGTTGCTAACAGAGTGCACTTTGCTAGCTGGGTAATATTACATATCCACGTGTCGTTTTAGTTTTTTGGGGTTTTTGTCGATAATGTTATAGTATAGCCATCGTTCTCGCCATGTCAGAAAGCTCATATGGGGCCCACATGGGTTTGTACATTGCGTTGTTACTGGGAACCAGTTGGGTTTCCCAAATGGGCTCCGTCCCTACAGCCCACTTTAATCTTACATGGGTCCCATCTAGGTTCCGTATACAATGTACACCCCAGATGGGGCCCATGTTTAACCCCCTCCTGGTCCCATCACTGACCCTGGTGGGCATCCATATGTGGGGCCAACATGGAAACCCTGGAGAAAACTTACTGGTTCCCAGTTGGGCTGCCATATACAGGCCTAACAAGGGGTAGCCAACATTAGCTGTGAGGGCTGTTTTTTAGAACAGTTTAGCTAGCTATCAAACGCTGGAATTGTCCAGAACAGCTAACATATTTTTTAGTGTGTGTACATGAGAACTGTCGATGAATTTGAACTGTTTTGATGGTGGAAAAGAATCTCAGGGTTTGTCTTTTTATTTCAAGTGAAGTTCATTAAAATCCTCTCAGCTATCAATTAAAGCTGTCGAACTGTGCACACCCCCACGGCGAGCGAGAATACAGCTGTTTGGAGGAAGCGTGGCAATTGTTCGAGGCTCTGAGGCCTTTAATGAGTTTATGACACCTTGATGTTTCCAGACGTAATTGCTTTGGGACGGTACGAGAAAATAAATCTCTGTTCCTCAAAGAAGAGCCTGAAAAGACATAAAAGAGAGAGTTACGTCGTACGAGAGTGTCTGTGTTCTCTTTACCACTGTCATCCACAACAGTCCTCACCTATAACTGTAACCAAACCCCCAGAATATATGGAGCTGTAATTAGAACCAAACACAGTAAGGTTGAGGTATCAGAACAAATGAGGCAGTGATAAGAACCGAACACAATCAGGCTCAGGTCTGTGAATAAAGGAGGCAGTGGTTAAAACCAAACACAGTCAGGCTCAGGTCTGTGAATAAAGGGGGCAGTTATTAGAACCAAACACAGTCAGGCTCAGGTCTCAGAACAAATGAGGCAGTGATTAGAACCAAACACAGTCAGGCTCAAGTCTGTGAATAAAGGAGGCAGTGGTTAAAACCAAACACAGTCAGGCTCAAGTCTGTGAATAAAGGAGGCAGTGGTTAAAACCAAACACAGTCAGGCTCAGGTCTGTGAATAAAGGGGGCCGTTATTAGAACCAAACACAGTCAGGCTCAGGTCTCAGAACAAATGAGGCAGTGATTAGAACCAAACACAGTCAGGCTCAAGTCTGTGAATAAAGGAGGCAGTGGTTAAAACCAAACACAGTCAGGCTCAAGTCTGTGAATAAAGGAGGCAGTGGTTAAAACCAAACACACTCAGGCTCAAGTCTGTAAATAAAGGGGGCCGTTATTAGAACCAAACACAGTCAGGCTCAGGTCTCAGAACAAATGAGGCAGTTATTAGAACCAAACACAGTCAGGCTCAAGTCTGTGAATAAAGGGGGCCGTTATTAGAACCAAACACAGTCAGGTTAAGGTCTCAGAACAAATGAGGCAGTGATTAGAACCAAACACAGTCAGGCTCAGGTCTCAGAACAAACCACGGCCTTCCTACTTCCTTTGGAAGTTCCTTTGGAAGTAGGCGGAGTCTGGTCTGCTGGGGAACTCTTGCTCATCTTATCTAGTGCAGCATGGTTCTGCTAGCAGTGTTCTCGCAGAGTCACTGTGGTCCTGGTCGGCTGTTTTCTCCGGGGGTCCAATTCCGGCTCCATCACCACAGCAGGCTTCCGAATTACATTAATTAAGGTGATCGGGTTGGGTGATCACTCGCAGGTAAACACAAGCCTCGTTGACTCACAGTTATACCAAACCCACCCCACCCCGCCACCCCCTCCCCCCCCGACACACACACACACACACACACTGGCATGTGTGCTACACCCTCGAGCTAGCATCTCCACAGCCCTGATCAGATGGGTTTATTTCATCCTTGAAATCTCGAGTCCTGCCAGGTCGCTCGGCTTCAGCGATGAAGGTGAAGCGCTAGTGGCGCGTGCTGTTAGCAGATGGAGCAGTAGTGTAAATCTGCAGGCCTTGGCAAGGTCCTTCTGATGGTGCAGGGTGGGTGGAGCTGCCAAACAGCAGAAGAACTTCATAGTCATAAAAACTCGAGTAGAAGAAGACATCTAAATAATTCGTGCAAATCAATAAGTGGAGTGTAACCATGGAAATGAGTCTAGTGGAACCCTGTCAGCTGTTGGGTAACCATGGTAATAGCCATTTTGCAACCACAGAAATGGGTGGTAATGGATGTAGGGCCACCATGGAGACAGTAGAAATGGGTGGAGCATATGAAGAGAAATGGGAGGAGCATAACCACGGTAATGGGTATTGCATAACATGGAAATGGATGGAGCGTTACCATGGAAATGAGTCTAGTGTAACCCTCTCAGCTGTTGGGTAACCATGGTAATAGCCATTTTGCAATCACAGAAATTTGTAATAATGGATGTAGGGTCACCATGGAAACAGTAACAGTAGAAATGGGTGGAGCATATTAATAGAAATGGGAGGAGCACAACCATGGAAATGGAGGATGGGAGGGGCATGACCAAGATACTAGTCAGTCTAGTGTAACCGTGGAAACGGATGTGGCATAGATATGGGAAAGTGAAAAGTAGAGTTACCATATAAATGATAACTATGATATGATATGATATAAATGTAACCATGGAAATGGGTAAAGTGCAGTGTAGTGTAAAGTGGGTGGAGCTAACTACAGAAATTGGTATAGTGTGATCACGGAAACGGGTGTGGCCTAGATGCATATAGACATGGAAGCGCTACCGTAGAAATGTTACCATACTACAAAAGGAAGCTTGGGTATAGCAAAACCATGGAAACTGGTGTGGGGTAATCATGGTAACAGGTGTAGCATAGCCATGGCAACAGAGGTGGCATCACCAAAGAAATTGGCTCTGTGGAGCTGTGTTACCGTGGTACCGTCGTTACCTGCGAGTCAGAACGAATGACTTAAGCCTTTAATAATTCGGGCGTCTGGAGGCGTGTAGGCCAGCGGGGTCTGGGCCGGGTGAGCACCGATGACGGGATGGAGGACGTACTCGGGGGGAGGCTTTCCTCTCTAACCCGCCATTATTACCATAATAAAGTGCAGGTGGGTTAAAGGGGTAATTCTCACGGGTAATTTATGAACAGCAATTATGTTGCTGGAGTCCCACGCATAAACACACACACACACACACACATTTCTTCATGCAAGCAAAGCAACTAACCCCAACCACACATACACACACACACACACACCGCAAACTCACACACCCTCCCCTGAGACCGGGGGAATGTTTGGGAGGCATTCATTGAAATTCAGCCCCTAAATATGGCAATCAGTGCAACTATAAAGGGCCCAAATTTAATTGGCCCACCCAGGCCATTAATTCCATACTTAGTGCTGCACTGCGGAGCAGCATATGCTCGCTAATGAAGCCCAATGGCTCCTAATAGAAGACGTTTTATTGATCCACAAAAGCCGGAATTACCGCCGCTGCCCCTCTCGCGTGTGTACATCACAGCCCTAATAGCTCAGCATGCATGGGTCCAGGAGGGAGGGCGGGAGGGAGGGTCGGGCAGAGGCTTCTACCATCGGTCCACCCGCAGGGGGCCTTCGTTGCCCTCTGGCATCAGCGTGCACGGGTACCACCACCCTTCACCTGCTCTCACAGTCATATCAGAACATTATGACCACCCCTCATCACCCCTCGTCTAAATGAGCGAGCACACCAGTCAGTTGTAGCAGAGCGCAGAGCAATCGGCATGGCGATAGGGTACCAGGAGACGGGCGGTAGCATCCAGGACCAGAGCAATCACCAGCCGCTAACCTCTGTATTGAACAACCCCCCTCACCCTAATACAGTCCATGCCACCTCGTCTGTCTCACCAGTGTCATCCGAGCCATGGGTGGCTACTTCCACTGTGAGGTGGGTGGTCATAATGTTCTGATATGAAAATGGCTGGAATTCCTAAACATATTTTCCTAAATTACGTTTGTTTATATTGGGGAATAAACTGACCATATATTTCAGGGGGCCTGAAATACAAACCCACACACACACACACACACACACTCACACACACACACACTCATAGCAGCATCACACACAGGGGTCATTATGCATCATTACAGAGAGAGACTTCACCCTGTGACAAACAGGCAGAAAGCCTCTCCTCCCCGAGCAGCAGAGGAATACCAATGAGAGCGAGCGAGAGCGAGAGAGAGAGAGGGCGAGAGAGAGGGCGAGCTGAACTGTGCTCTGCTCTCTTTTAAGCGGCGCTCAGCGCTTCTGTTCAGACGCCACACCGCCCCGGGCTACATCTCCTCCATCTCTCTTGCTCGCTCTCGCTCCCTCACTTTCCCTCGTTTTTCCTTTACATTTCCTCCCATTTCATTTCCTCTCTCTCTCCCTTGCTCGCTCTCGCCCTGCTCCATTATTTACATTTTAAAGTGGAGAGAGAGGGAATCCTTCTTGATGATCAATCTGGCCTAGTTCCCTTTTTTATCTTCTCCCCCTTCTCTCCCTGTATGTCTCTCGCCCTCTCTATCTCTCTCTCTCACCCTGTATGTCTCTCGCCCTCTCTATTTCTCTTTCTCTCTCCCTGTATGTCTCTCACCCTCTCTCTCTCACCCTGTATGTCTCTCACCCTCTTTATCTATCTCTCTTTCTCTCTCCCTGTATGCCTCTCACCCTCTCTCTCTCTCTCTCACCCTTTCTCTCTGTCTCTCGCCCTGACGTTCTGTCTCTCACCCTTTCTCTCTATCTCTCACCCTTTCTCTCTGTCTCTCGCCCTGATGCTCTGTCTCTCACCCTTTCTCTCTGTCTCTCACCCTTTCTCTCTATCTCTCACCCTTTCCCTCTGTCTCTCGCCCTGACGCTCTGTCTCTCACCCTTTCTCTCTATCTCTCACCCTTTCTCTCTGTCTCTCGCCCTGACGCTCTGTCTCTCACCCTTTCTCTCTGTCTCTCACCCTTTCCCTCTGTCTCTCACCCTTTCCCTCTGTCTCTCGCCCTGACGCTCTGTCTCTCACCCTTTCTCTCTGTCTCTCACCCTTTCTCTCTGTCTCTCGCCCTCTCTATCTCTTTTTCTCTCCCTGTATGTCTCTCACCCTCTCTCTCTCTCTCTCTCCCTGTATGTCTCTCACCCTCTCTATCTCTCTCTCTCCCTGTATGTCTCTCGCCCTGACTCTCTCTGTCTCTCACCCTTTCATTCTGTCTCTCGCCCTGACTCTCTCTCTCTCACCCTTTCCCTCCGTCTCTCGCCCTGACTCTCTCTCTCTCACCCTTTCCCTCCGTCTCTCGCCCTGACTCTCTGTCTCACCCTTTGCCTCCGTCTCTCGCCCTGACTCTCTCTCTCACCCTTTCCCTCCGTCTCTCGCCCTGACTCTCTCTCTCACCCTTTGCCTCCGTCTCTCGCCCTGACTCTCTCTCTCTCACCCTTTCCCTCTGTCTCTCGCCCTGACTCTCTCGCTCTCACCCTTTCCCTCTGCCTCTCTCGCCCTAACTCTCTGTGTCTCACCCTGACTCTCTCTCTCTCACCCTTTACCTCTGTCTCTCACCCTGACTCTCTCTTTCACCCTTTCATTCTGTCTCTCGCCCTGACTCTCTCTCTCTCTCACCCTTTCCCTCTGTCTCTCACCCTAACTCTCTCGCTCTCACCCTTTCCCTCTGTCTCTCGCCCTGACTCTCTCTCTCACCCTTTGCCTCCGTCTCTCGCCCTGACTCTCTCTCTCTCACCCTTTCCCTCTGTCTCTCGCCCTGACTCTCTCTCTCACCCTTTCCCTCCATCTCTCGCCCTGACTCTCTCTCTCTCACCCTTTCCCTCTGTCTCTCGCCCTGCCTCTCTCGCCCTAACTCTCTGTCTCTCACCCTGACGCTCTCTCTGTCATTTGGCCTTTCTCTGTTTTCTGTCCCTCTGTGTCTCTCGTCCACTCCACTGCTTGCTCTTTCTCTCTCTTTCTCTCTCTCTCTCTCTCTCTCTCTCTCTTTCTCTCCGTTAGCGTTAGCCCTCGTGCTGTTATTAGACAGAGAGAGAAGTTCAGCCACGAGCCAAATGAGTAACACACACACACACACACACACACACACAGTGCCCTGCATCATACATATTAATGAGGGGTCTCTGGGTGCAGCATGACCATCAGTAAACAGCCCACTGAGCCTGATTTAAGACCCCTGGGAATCCGACCCACCCCAGAGTTCAGCCGGACCCGGAGGACAGACTGACCTCACAGCTGCAGTCCAATCACAGCTGTATGTTCTCTAGTCCATCCTCAGTGGTCACCAGACGCTGCCCACAGGACGCAGCCCACAGAACTACACTCAGTCCAGCATGGAAAAGTGTTGGGCATCACCCTGGACAGCATAAGCCTGTCATACAACCCCGTAACGCGTCCAGTGTACATAAACCCTGCTCATCTAATGACCTCAGCGATCACCTATGGACAGTCCGGAGAGGCTGACCTTCAGCGGAGAGGGGGCCGTCTCCCGGCGGGCCGAACACTGCAGCCCGTCTCCAGGGTGCGGCCTATCAGGATCACTGCTGTTAAAGTAACATGACTGCAAGCCAAGTCCGGGGGTGGTGGGGGGGGTGCTCGTTTCCCAGACGACCGTCCGTTCAGCATGCAGCAGTTTAGCCCCACCCCTTTCCCATTCCTGTTCCTCTGCAGACAGTTGGTACTGGTTGGAGAGAATTTCAGCCTCACGAGGAGATTGGTGACAGTCTAGACCCAGTGTTTGCTAGCGACGTTAGCCTAGCATCTCCCCTTGCTAGGCGAACTATTTCTTGGTGGGTGGTGCCGGCTAGAGGGGGGTGGGGGGGTTGCCAGGGGGGTCTCAAACTGGTCCACGGGGCAAAACAGGCCCGAAAACAGGCCGTTAGCCGCGAGTTCCGGTTGTTATTGTTGCGCGACAGCGGCCTGTGTGAGGAGGAGAGCTGAGTGAAAGAAGAGAATGGATGAGCGAGGACTGGAGAGAGAGCGCGAGAGCGCGCGAGAGAAAGTGACAGCGCGTCGGAGATATGGTTGTGTAGAGCTCTTGACCTGGATGTGAGATTCTCTTGTTTAATTGAGGCTGTAATTACTCTCGCGCACCGCGTCGCTCAGATAGTCATCTACATGCTGCGAGAGCTTATTATCATTAACTCAAGTGACTCCTCTCCTCCGAATCCACCCTAAAAAATCCCGCTCCCTCCAGCTCCTCTGCGAATATCACCGGGCTGCAACAGGGAGGCCCGAAACAAGGGCACTGGTCAGGAGTGCGTCAGCGCGGACCAGGCCGAACAGTCGAACCCAGCATCTTCTGCCTGGGCGGGCCTAAACATGTCGGGCCTGCCATGCGGGACCTCACCACCGAGAGCTGGGGAAGGAGGCTGGTGTGGTATGTGACCCTTGGACGGTCCGCATTTGGGACACTGGTCAGAATGAGTCCAGGACTGAACTGAAAAGAACCGAGCCGAGCAGCCGCAGGGCGGAGTGATACGGTCCCAGTCCAGGGCCTTTAAAAAAGGCCGTGGTGACCTTGCGCGCTGGCCGCTGTTGACACATGTAGAGTAATGATGAGCCGGTCATTATGTAATCATTTTCTCTGGCTTCATTTGGCTCCCACAGTTCCACCTGTTCAAACAGGCACCCAGCAGAGACAACAGATCCGCACAATGTGCTTCTGCTCTGCTAACACACACACACACACACACACACACACACACACTCACACACACACTGCGCCGCACAAAGCCCGGCCTGCATGTACGCGTGTGCATTTCACGCTTTGACCTCTGCTCTAATGAACCTCTGTGCAGAAAATGAACAGAAATAAAACATCAGAGGGACGAACGAGGAATAGACAAGAGGGAGAGAGAGAGACAGAGGGAGAGAGAGGAGTGAACTGAACTGACCCGACATGTCCTGACCCGAACTGAATTGAACTGAACTGAATTAAAACGATCAGAACTCAACTGAAACTGAAACTCCATTGATTTGAATCGGACTGAAGTGAATTCATCTGAACTGAATCAAATTGTCGTGAACTGAATTAAACTCCACTTGAATTGAACTGAACCGAACTGAATTGAATTGACGTGAACTGAACTCAACCGAATTGGAGTGGTTTAGATGTTATGAATGTTGAATTGAATTGTGTTACCTGTGTTGAACTGAATTGAACTGGTATGAACTGAATTCAATTCAACTAAACTCTAAAACTGAATTAAATTGGTAGGAACTGAACTGAATTGAACTGACATGAAACAGAATTCAACCCCATTGAATTAAACTGGACTGAAGAGAACTAAACTGAACTGAACTGAATTGAAGCGAAGTGAACTGAGTTGAATCTGAATTTAACTCCACTTGAATTAAACTGGACTGATTTGAACGAAACCAAACTGAATTGAATTGGTGCGAACTGAACTCAGAAACTGAATTCAGTTGAACTGACCTGAATTGAACTGCACTGAATTAAGTTGATCTAAACTCAACTAAACTCTAAAACTGAATTGAATTTGTATGAACTGAACTGAATTGAATTTGTATGAACTGAACTGAATTGAATTTGTATGAACTGAACTGAATTGAATTCGTATGAACTGAATTGAGATTTAAGGGAATTCAGCTCCACTGAACTGAATTGAACTGAAGTGAATTAAACTGGATTGGAACTGAGTTCAGCTCAGTTGAGGAGAGCTGTAGGACCAACGCTGAACAGAAGGGGTCAGATCTGACCGTCTGAGGCTCTGGGACGTTCCGGTTTCGGGCGTCCGTCTCATTCGGCCGTTACAGAGGAATCTGCAGTAAAAGCCCTTAAAGCCCACAGCCTGCCGGGATCAGGCAGGGATCAAGGGGACAGCGGAGGGGCTCAGACTGGACTGATGTGTGTGTGAGGGGGTCTTCAGTGCCTAATGGGCCGAGCCGGGCCGAGGCTGTAAAACTGAAGTTGGGCCAAAGTAAGAAACAGCAGAGATCAATAAAGCATGGCAGCATAAAGCAAAGCTCTCTCTGTCTCTCTCTCTCTCTCTCTCTCTCTCTCTCTCTCTCTCTCCCTGTCTCTCTCTGTCTCTCTCTCTCTCCCTGTCTCTCTCTCTCTCTCTCTCTCTCTCTCTCCCTGTCTCTCTCTGTCTCTCTCTCTCCCTGTCTCTCTCTCTCTCTCTCTCTCTCTCTCTCTCTGTCTCTGTCTCTGTCTCTCTCCCTGTGTCTCTCTCTGTTTCTCTCTCTCTCTCTCTCTCTCTCTCTCCCTGTCTCTCTCTCTCTGACTCTCTCTCCCCGTCTCTCTCTCCCTGTCTTTCTCTCTCTCTCTCTCTCTCTCCTTGTCTCTCTCTTCATCCCCCTGTCTCTCTCTTCCCCGTCTCTCTTTCTCTGACTGTCTCTCTCTCTCTGACTCTCTCTCCCCGTCTCTCTCTCTCCCTGTCTTTCTCTCTCTCTCTCCTTGTCTCTCTCTTCATCCCCCTGTCTCTCTCTTCCCCGTCTCTCTTTCTCTGACTGTCTCTCTCTCCCCTGTCTCTCTATCCCCTCTCTCTCTCTCTCTGTATATACATATATTTATACATAAAAGCAATTAAAACTGTAATAACAACTAGAACTTTAATTGTAGCAAGTAAAACTTTAAACAAAGCTACTGAAACTTTAATCACAGCAACAAACATTTTAATTGCAACAACTAAGATTGTAATTTTAGCAACTTAAACTTTAAACATAATAATTAAAACTTTAATTTAACTTTTATTGTAACAAGTAAAACTTTAATCACAGCAACAAAAATCTTTCATGTCATAACAACCAAAATGTCTTAATGGTAGCAACTAAAGCTTTAATCATCAATTAAAAATATTATGTAACTACTTTCAATTTTTACTTGTAAACAAACATTTTAACAAAAATTGAAATTGAAATATTAATCATAGCAACCAAAAAAAACTCTTACCAACAGTAGCTCTTAGCAACAGTAGCTGTGAAAGAGCCAAGTGGGCGGAGCCTGGATTGACCAGTTAGGCCGCAGTAGTTACTGGTCTTGAGCTGAATAAGTGAGTGATAAGTGCGGAGCTGACAGGGTTAAACTGGGCTGTCTTTCATGTCAGTAACACACCGTCACAACCCTGCTGTGTGTGTGTGTGTGTGTGTGTGTGTGTGTGTGTGTGTGTGTGTGTGTATTTACAGGATCAGCTCGGCTAACTCTCTGATCATGCTCGGTTGAGCAGGAGCCCAAGCAATTAAACCACCCCCCCACCCCAGCACCCACCAACAAACACACTCACACATAAACACACACACACACTCGCACACATTCATATACACACACCCCAGGGGACTGGCGCAGGCAGGTTGCACACGATGCTGCAAAAAAAATCGAACAAGACTGACCTTCTAGCAGCGATCAAAGAGAGAGAGCGTCCCGCATAGATACACACACACACACACACACACACACATACGTCTCCCATAAATCCACTGCACAGAAAGGCCAGGACATGCTCACACACATGCTTACACACACACACACACCGGTTTGTTTTTTATACAACATGAGGACACAGATGAGCCAAAACATTATGACCACCTGTCTAATATACTCGCATGTTCATTCCATGCGACGGTGGACAGGGGTTAGCATGGGCACAGCAGAAGGGGGCGCTGCATCACTGTGTAACGGGACACACTTCTGTGTAACGGTGGATCTTCCTTCGCCTGTCCTGCCTCGGACCACCGTCATCTACCACATCATCTACACTGACCCTTTAATGGTCATAATGTTTTGGCTCACCACTTGCCTGTATTTGGGCCCGACTGCTTTCCCATATGAATCACCTTCTCAGGATTAATGGGCATGAAATGATGGGGGGAGGGGGAGGGGGAGGGGCTTTCATTACTCTGATTATCAGACGGGGGGCGTTAAATCTGCTCCTCTCTCAGAGCCTCCGGTCGCTCCTCATCCCAGTCCTGAACTGTCTGCTATCCCACGTTCTTCCTCTTATCCGGGTTCTTGTGGTTCTGGTGATGAAGTGAGCACAGCAGAACCAGGAGAACAGCATCTAACACCAGAACACAGAAACCCACCAGTCTTTCTTTACAGTGGCTGATGACGTGCTTCACTGAAAAACAATAAAATAATTATATTAATATTCATTATATTCAATTATAATATATTTAATTTCATATAAATAATACTTGTAGAAGAATTGCATTATTTGTTGCATTTTAATTAGTTTAGTTTTGTATATTTATAATTTGACTTTGACTTTTAATATTTAATTTACTATTATCACATTATTTTAAATCTTTAAAAAAAACATTATTTTAAAAACAAATGTATTATCATTTTATTATTCTAAAACCGTTCTAATTATTTGTCTTATTTTTCTGAAAAACATTTATATTATTATATTTATATTTTATTTAGATGTTTATTATTTTGTTAATAACATTATCTTGTTAATAATAATATAATATTAATATTAACAATAGTTTTTTTTTATTTTTAAAATAAATCATTATTTTATTATTGCCACACTATTTTATATAAATTTATTTGATATATTTTCGGTATTTATATATTCAGTACTGCTTCTTTCAGTTGTCATACAGAAGGTAACTGGTAACTGAAACTACTTTCCGAAACTACTACTTTACTTTATGAACTACAACCTTATTAAAGTAACTGGAACTACTTTCAGGAACTGCTACCTTATTAAACACTAAAGTACCTGGAACTACTTTCCGGAACTGTTACCTTATTAAACACTAAAGTAACTGGAACTACTTTCCGGAACTGTTACCTTATTAAACACTAAAGTAACTGGAACTACTTTCGGGAACTGTTACCTTATTAAACACTAAAGTAACTGGAACTACTTTCGGGAACTGTTACCTTATTAAACACTAAAGTAACTGGAACTACTTTCCGGAACTGTTACCTTATTAAACACTAAAGTAACTGGAACTACTTTCCGGAACTGTTACCTTATTAAACACTAAAGTAACTGGAACTACTTTCCGGAACTGTTACCTTATTAAACACTAAAGTAACTGGAACTACTTTCGGGAACTGTTACCTTATTAAACACTAAAGTAACTGGAACTACTTTTAGGAACTGCTACCTTATTAAACACTAAAGTACCTGGAACTACTTTTAGGAACTGCTACCTTATTAAACACTAAAGTAACTGGAACTACTTTCGGGAACTGCTACTTTATCCAGCTTTGCATCAGTATAATAATCCCATATTTTACCCAGGATTCAGCAGCTGGCTCCTGTGGTAAGTGAACCGGCTGTGTGTTATTTGGTAAGATCAGGGAAGCGTGTTGCTGTTCAGTGGAGATGCAGCAGGTAGAGAGGAGGTGGAAAGCGGCTGGAGCGCTCCTTTATCGAAACATTCGGCTTCAGATGAACAGCTTTAGATGAACTCCTGCTCGCCGAGGAAGTAGGCCAAGCGGAGTAATTACACTTCACAGGTGCGAGGCGAAGTGACTGCAGCTCCTCATCCGCAGTGAAAGAGTGTGTAAAATCTGATAGATGGTGAAATCCAGAGCATAAAAAGCGTGGGCCGGGCCGGGCCGGGCCGGTGACGCTGACGCTGGCGCTCCAGTGTTCTAGAGAAGCGCTCGGCGCTCTGAAATCATTACTGAAAGCCGGAGGGGCAGCAATGTGAGATGAAAGCTCGGAGAACGCCGCAGCTACCTCAGATCATTTCACACCGGCCGTACCTATTTCATTTTTGGCAAACGTCTGCACATGCCACTTCACCCGCTGCGGCACAGCGACCATCAGAACCGCCTCCAGAGGGAGGGCAGCCCATAAAGTGCTCCAGCAAAAAAATAAATATTAAATAAATAGATATCGATCAACTCAGCTCATAACAGTCCTGTTGGTTTATGATCCAAAAACAGATGACCGTATATACTATATATGTAAATGAGCTCTGTTCTGATTGGCTGCCCTATTTCGGAGGGCAGTTTGGGCTACAATTGGGAGATGCAGAGCTAAACTGGTTAAACTGCTGTAGACTGAATGGGCGGAGCTAAACGTCTGTGGGCTGAATCAGGTGGGGCTATAATTCTGTATAGGGGGCTATAATTCTGTAGGGTGAATGGGCGGGGCTAAACTGATGTAGGCCGAATAAGCGGAGCTAAACTGCTGTAGGCTGAATGGGCGGAGCTAAACGTCTGTGGGCTGAATCAGGTGGGGCTATAATTCTGTATAGGGGGCTATAATTCTGTAGGGTGAATGGGCGGAGCTAAACTCATGTAGGCCGAATAAGCGGAGCTAAACTGATGTACGCCGAATAAGCGGAGCTAAACTGCTGTAGGCTGACTGGGCAGGCCTAAACTGCTGTAGGATGAATGGGCGGGGCTAAACTGATGTACGCCGAATAAGCGGAGCTAAACTGCTGTAGGCTGAATGGGCAGGCCTAAACTGCTGTAGGATGAATGGGCGGAGCTAAACTGCTGTAGGATGAATGGGCGGGGCTAAACTGATGTACGCCGAATAAGCGGAGCTAAACTGCTGTAGGCTGAATGGGCAGGCCTAAACTGCTGTAGGATGAATGGGCGGAGCTAAACTGATGTAGGCCGAATAAGCGGAGCGAACTTCACTGCTGTAGGTTAAATGGGTGGGGCTATACGAAGGGGGCCAAACTACTGTAGGCTGATCAGGCAGGACAGTACTTTTGGACACCCAAAGGGAATGGGTGGAGCTAAACTGTGGTGACATCACAGCCCTAATGAATTCAGAGAAGGCTGTTTCTTCTTCTGCTTGGGAATTTCTGAAGCGTCTCAGTAGCGCCTCCTTTGGACAAAAGGTATAAAATTGGAGAGCTGGCTTTGTTTACATGGGCTCTTTCATTTCTCAGCCCAGCAGAAGCTCCAGATGGTCCGTTCGAGGCATAAGTCATTCCCGCCGATGGCTCTGTTAACTGAGAACAACAAAATCAAAGACAAACGACAGCAGATGGGAAAAATCAATTAAGACTTTAATTTTCTTTTTCGACATTTACGACACAGTTGTAACACGGATAGTTGTCAGATTCCATCATTTACTCAATAAATAAACTGATAAATAAACAGGGATGGATGGATGGGGGGTTTGGGGCTTTGCCATTCGCTCACCGAACGTAATAAGGGAATCGAACCCCCTCAGTCTTAAAGCTTGGGTGTGCGACCGCCAGCTACACAGGTGCTGTGATTCTCCAGCACCTTTCCAACCTCCTGATCCTGGACGGCGCGCTGATTATCAACACGCTGTCCTGTTCCAACAAACAGACCGAGGAGACTGGATGGAAGTGGAAATGGTGGACTAGGTGGACTCTACTACATGGTTTGGGACCACAGCCGAGAACATGTGGAGGTGGTTCTAAGGACCCGGTGGAGGTGCCTATAGTTTCAGGTGCTCTTGACTAGCTGAATCTGTGCAGGGTAGCAGGTTCCCAGACCTGCCCATCCTCGGCCTGTTGGTCAGTTAATCAGAAACATCAACCATACTGGAGAACCTTTGGAGAACAGACGGTCGTCTGTTGATGCTCAAGCAGTCCTACCAGGTCTGGGAACCTGCTCCAGTACAGGTACTATATTCCAAGGATATACTGGAGGTTCCTGAAATTGTTAATACCTCCAGTATAAGAACGTACCTCCAGTAGGTCCCTGGAACTAGAGGCCTTTAATTATGGGTTCCTCCTGTTCAAAGGACCTACTGGAGGAACTATAGGCACCTCTAGTTACCTCCAGTTGGTCCTTTGAAATGGAAGAACCTAGATATATAAGTACCTCCAGTTCCAAGTACTTACTGGAGGTACTTTCTATACTGGAGGTGTTTATAATTTCAGGTACCTCCAGTTCAAAGGACCTACTGGAGGTATCTGAAACTATAGGCACCTCCAGTATAGGTACCTCCAGTAGGTCCTTGGAACTGGAGGTACCTGAAATTATAAATACCTCCAGTATAACAAAGTACCTCCAGTAGGTCCTTGGAGCTGGAGGTACCTGAAATTATAAACACCTCCAGTATAAGAAAGTACCTCCAGTAGGTCACTGGAACTGGAGGTACTTATAGAACCAGGTTCTTCTATTTCAAAGGACCAACTGGAGGTAACTATACTGGAGGTACCTGAAACTATAGGCACCTCCAGTATAGAAAGTACCTCCAGTAGGTCCCTGGAACTACAGGTACCCGAAATTATAGGTTCCTCCAGTTCCAGGGACTTCTGAAAATTGCAGGTCTCTGCAACTGGAGTGGAACACCGTTCTAGGTATGGCGACCCAACAAACCCTCGGACAAACACCATGTTGGGAATTTCTGGCTCTAGGCCAAGACCCGGAAGCAGGTGTTTTTCCTGGCGGCGTAATGAAACGCAATGTAAAGACCTTTCCATTCCAACTCCTCGTCTCCGGAGTACCTATCGCTGAGCCGAGGCCTTTTTGGCTCGGCGCCAGCGTTTGAAATGATTGGGGGCCTTCCTGAAACGCAGATCTCTGGCGAGGGGGAAACAAGTGCATGCGGATGCTTTAAGCACCCTGCTGCTCACAGTCAGTGTCCGCAAGTGTGTGTGTGAACACAGATACAGTAATGCATTGAAAAAGTAGCCGGGAAAAAGAAAAGCGCACACACACACACACAGGGAGCTGCGACTTGCGTGGAGCCCCCACTGGCGCCCGTGCTCGCAACCCCCCCCCACCCCGATGCCGACGCTTCGTCTGGCTCCGGGGCGCATGAAGGCGCGAGCCGGCGGGAATAAACGGTAATAACACTTAGGTTACGTAGGAAGATCGTCGCTAATGCTAATGCTAGTATGTGTGCACATGCAAATCTGCGCGAAGCGAAATCATCTCTTTCTCTCTCACTTCTTTCGCTCTCTCTCTCTCCCGACGTTGCGTAGAGCAGAGGGACTGTTTGGTCACTTCAGTGGACAGAGATGGATGGGTGTGAAAGGAAGGGATGGATGGATGGAAGAATGAGTGTGGAGGGGGGTGGGGGGCGGGGCAGGATGGGCTGGTGTGAAGGGTCACCTCCCCAGGGAGATTCCATCTGAAAAGTGGGTAATTACCCATCAAGCATCCAATTATACACACACTCACACTCTCGCGCACACATTCACGGCTGAACCCGGCGGGACTCGGGAGGGTGGGACGGTTGGGAATTCAGGATCCAGGATCCAGGATCCAGGATTTGGGATTTGGGATTCGGTCTGTGACATGGAACCAGCTACGAGGCTAATGTAGCTAACAACTGCTAGTTGAAAACTCATTGCCAATTAGCATGGTTAGCTAACTGCATGCCCAAATCATCACACACTTACTAGCTATCCTGGATGTCTGTTAGCTGACGTAACAGAATTAGCGGTTAGCGCTCTCCCGGTTCTCCCAGTGCTGGCAACATTGTGTGATATGGGGAGTGCTAGCTAGCGAGTGGGAGCTAGCAGGTTTTTCAGAACTTCCATGACTACTAGAATATTACAGTGTGTTAGGACCAGTGCTTCAGCGGTTAGATCTCTGGGTTATTGACCACAAGGTTGTGGGTTCACTACCCACACATGCTAAGCTGCCACTGTTAGGCCACTGTTGACCAGATCTACTAGAGGGTTGTCGTGTATCATCTCTGTTTCACCACGATTCCTAAGATTTGATATGTAAAGGGAACCATTTGAATAGTGATTAAAAAATGCACTTAGCGCAATGCTAACAGCCGTACACTGCCGGTTTCCATCGCTTGCTACCTACATTAGCCTCACAGCTCTAGCTCGAAACTAAAGAAGCTAACGTCAGACACCATTCGCGTCCTGGCCGATTGAACACATTTGGCGTGAGGGTGAAAATTGTGCCGCTGGGGGTGGGACCGAACTTTGGTGGAGAATGTCCTTGAGGTGCTAGCGTGGGCTAGCGCCCCTCAGCACCGCTCCACATCAGGTCGAGCACTCTGTTGAGGTCCGAATCCAAGTCGCTCTCCAGGAACGGAGCGGCCGGCGGGGTGAGGGGCTGCAGGCCGGAACTCAGGGACTCCAGCCAGTCAGCGGGGTCAAACGTCGGAGCGTCTGACCTCCTCTTCCTGGAGAGGGCACTGAGGGGTGGTGTGGTGCAGATGGGCGGAGGTGGAGGGGGGGCGGGGTTAGAGGAGCTGACGGGGGAGGGCGGGAGCTCCAGCAGAAGTGAGGAGCACAGCGGAGACGCCGACAGGGTGGTCTCGTCTTTAGAGCTGTGCAGGGTGGGCTGGAACTGGTCAGGCGGGGGGCTGGGGGGCAAGCTCGAGCCGGCGCCACTGGACGACTGGACGTCTGACATGACGGGGGTGTCGTCTGAGGGGAGAGAGCAATGACAGGAATGCCTTCAGCCTTCAGGAATGGCTATAATCAGCTGTGTAATCAGTCTGTTGATGCTAATTAATAATTATAATTAATAATTAATAACTGTTACTTGTGTTATTAATAAGTCCCATCATTATATTTATATATATTATAATAGTTTAACATATGTTAATTTGAATATTATAAGTCTAGAAGACATAGTAGAGGTCCAATTACTAATATTTAATTAATAATGAATTTTCCATTATTTATAAATCACTTCATTAGCATATTAATTAAGAGGTTTATGCAAAACAAAAATCTAACTTTGATGTGACTCAAAATATCATTATTAAACTACAACTAAGGTCAGATAAGATATACTGACTAGATTTGAGGTGATCATATTTTTAGATCAATACCTATCTGTACATAGCATGGACAAAAGTATTGGGACACCTGCACACTCATTGCTTCTTCTGAAATCAAAGGTAATAAAAATAGTTTCTCCTGCTTTTGCTGGCGTCTCTTTAGTCAAGGGAAGAAGGCTTTATACAGCTTTTGGAGATGCACTGCTGTGAGGATTTGATTGTATTTAGTGAAGTCAGGATGTTGGATGATGATCACCACCCCACCTTATCATCCCCAACTCATCCCATCCAAAAGTACTGGATGGAGCTCCTCCACCACCATCATTTCAGAGAACACAGTTCTTCCACTGCTCCACAGCTCCTCAATGCTGGGGGGCTTTATACCCCTCTATAGCCCACGCCTGGCATTATTAGGCAGCATGATGCCAATAGGGTCATGTATGTTGATCTGCTGCAGAGAGTCCTATTCTATTGGCAGTACTTCTTCTCTACAGGGGCTAGACAAGCTGTGTGTCTGCATTTGCACATCTGTGTCAGAAATGGGTGCAGCTTAAGGTAGCTGAACGCGTTCATTAGAAGGGGTGTCCACAAACTTTTGGACATATATTTCACCGCTTGTAAAAACTCACCAGAGCAGCTAACAGGATCCTCCAGAATGTCGTCTATAGACCCACTCGGGTCCATCTGAGCAGACATGGAAACATACAATACCATTGATACATACACCCCTCGAACAGATGATGTGAAGTACATTTACTCTCCTTTCTCTCTCTCTCTCTCACACACACACACACACACACACACACCTGTACTTTCTGAATGGCCTCCTGCAGGAGCTCCTCCAGGCTGCGGCCCGCAGGGGGTGAAGCCTGCGCTGGGCTTGCTGTGATTTGGACAGGGAGCTCAAAATCCTGGCCAATAGATTCGCATGGCTGACAGGAGAAGACCTGCTGATCCAACCAGGGAAGCGAGAGAGGCGGGGGGCGAGAGAGGGGGGGTGATTATAAGGAATAACTGAATTGATTAGGATATATTGATTATATATGACATGCTGGTGTTGCTGTGGTCGTACTGCTATATGGCAGCTCTGAGCGTGTAAAGGCTCGGATCAGTGCTGTTATGGTCTATATTCCACTACAGTGTGTTTCTGAGGCGTTTCTGGCAGCGGCGCTGTTTTGCACAGCGGAATTCCCACCTGTGTGAAGAGCACTTCCTGGCAGTCCGTCTCCGGTTTCCCTCTGGAGCATCCTGGGTCCTGTTGCAGGAAGGGATGTAGGGAAACTCCACACGACTGGAAGGGAGGAGAAGTACAAATGAGCTGAAAGGAAGCCACACTCATTCAGCCTATAGCAGTTTAGCCCCTCCCATTCAGTCTACACAGTCTAGCCCCACCCATTCAGTCTACACAGTGTAGCTCTGTTTATACAGTCTACAGCAGCTTACCTCCACCGATTTGGTCTATAGCAGTTTAGCCCCTCCCATTCAGTCTATAGCAGTTTAGCCCCTCCCATTCAGTCTAAACTATAGCAGTTTAGCCCCTCCCATTCAGTCTACAGCAGTTTATCCCCTATCATTCAGTCTACAGCAGCTTACCTCCACCTATTTGGTCTTTAGCAGTGTAGCCCCGCCTATTCAGCCCACAGCAGTTTACCTCTGCCTATACAGTCTACAACAGTTTAGCCCCTTACATTCAGTCTACAGCAGTTTAGCCCTGACTGTTCAGTCTACACAGTGTAGCCCCGCCTATTCAGTCTACAGCAGCTTACTCCCACCTATTTGGTCTATAGCAATGAAGCCCCACCTATTCAACCTAAAGCAGTTTAGCCCCACCCTTTCAGCTACTGAAGCTGCATCTGTCCTCTGACCTGTGTGACTGTGTCCACTGCTTTCTCTCGGGGTCTTGTCCGAATCCTCTCCCGCATCTCCAGCTCCACACTCAGCTCTTCCGCTGCCTGGTCTGACCTCCAGAGTGCACCGGAGGGCAGTGGAGGTGAGGGGGCCTGCAGGCTTGGGCTGGAGCCCGCGGAAGAAGCAGGGGACGTCAGGTAAGCGACCCCGGCCAGGCCCTGCTCCACCAGTCCTGAAGGCTGGATGTAGATGTGAGAGGGGCTGGTGGAAACATCCACACTAGCGACGCTCAGAATGGGCGTCTGGGAAGGGTCCAGGGTGCCCTCCATGGGGCAGATAGGGGTGGGGGTTAGCTGGGGACGGGGCATCTGGAAAGGGCGGAGTCTCTCCAGGAGGGCGGGCTTGGTGCCGGAGACAGGGAGCCCGCGTTTGCGCAGCTGCTGCCGGAGTTCGGACACCTGGGACAAAGAGCCGCGTGCAAAACAGTCAATAACACTAATTAATAATTAATAATCGATCATTAATATTGCATATTGACTCGTCGGGGAAAGTAAAGGTGGGTTTGAGATTCGCTGAAGAATCCAGATTCTTTAAAATTCCATCCACTTTGTACAGTGAATCCACAGCTCCACAGCTCCAGAGCGTGATGCTACCACCGCCATGTTTAACAGCTGGTACAGTGTTTGTAGGCCTGAAAGGCTCATTTTTACTCCCACAAACTTCCTTTTATGGTCTCATCTGATCATAAACCTTCCCTCTGGAAGGCATTTTCTTGGTCTATGTGGCAAAGTGGCTACACCTTCCAATAACTTCTACCTACACTGTGACCTATCTTGTTGCTATCATGCACAAACCTTGTATATCAAAAATAAGAACTTTACAGGAAAAGGAAAAAACCCTAGTCACCTTCAATAGAAGTCAATGTAAACAGATTTGATTCCAAGTCATTTTGGAGCATTTCTATTGGTCCGTTCATTATGAACTTATGACACAATGTGAAGAACAACCGCCAGATTCAGATTATGTCAGAAAGTGAAAAACGGAGATACATGGTTTCTGTGTGACCTGCGTATAGCCCGTGGAACCACACTGTGTATTAGTAACGCCCCATTTAACAAGATTCTTACCGTAAGGTCGTCGAGGTTTGGGGGAAGCAGTTCCGGCTTGTGGGTGGGACTTGTTTCTGGGAGGGCGGGGTTTGTTGCTGGGGGAACGGGCTGAGGGCAGCTTTGCGGCACAGCTCCAGAAAACCTCACTAGCTGGTTCTCACTGCTGATCGGACACAACAGGTGGAGGTCAGAAATCCCCCCCGTGCTCGCTCCTCTGTACAATCTTACAGGTGTACATTATACACTGATATACAACACACATCCACAGGAACAGGCAGTGCAGTGAGATAGGATAAGCAGAGCGCCAGAGACATTGTTTTATAGTGAGTATTGATAAATGATGATAAATGAAGATATGATACTGATAAATTGAGAAAAACATTTTCCTTAATTAACCCTTAAAAGCTGCAGCAGTTAAGATTGATTACAAACGAAAAAGAATGTGCTATTATAGTTTATATATATTAATATATACGCTTAATTTATTTAATAAACAACACTAAAACATTAAATAATCAATACTAAAAATATAGAAATAGCATATATAAATGTAAATATTTTTTAAATAATTAATCGCCTTACCTAAAATTATATATATATATATATAAATTTCATAGTCAAACCATTCAAATCAACCCTTTATGCGAGGATGTATTATAAGAGAATGTGCTATTATAGGTTATATATGCTAAAATATACGCTTAATTTCTTTAATAAACAATACTAAAACCTTAAATAATCAATACTAAAAATATAGAAATAGCAACTATATATATTATTTTTATATGTTGTTTTATAATTACCTTACATTAAATAATCAATATTAAAAATATAGAAATAGCATTTATATATATATATATATATATATATATATATATATATGTGCTACAAAATGTGCTACAAAATAAAAGTCCTATGTGAAAAGTGTCTATTTCAAACTAACTGGTCAGAAAGGCCAAATAAACCCTCCAGGAATTCAAATTTTCTGGCAATTTTTGGGTCCGGGCTTATGTAATGTGCTGGTTTACCTGGTTGCCACAGTGAGCTGCTGCTGCTGGTTGAGGATCTGCAGCTGCAGAAAGACCTGCTGCTGCTGAAGGAGGCGGGAGTAGGCGGGGTCAACGGGCTGAGCCGGCCCGGCGCTGCTCTTTTGAGAATTGTTCCCAGAGCCTCCTCCCGAGCCGCCCCTCTGGTCCGGGGGAATGTACTGGTGGTACTTCAGCTTCCTCATTTTAGGCTTGCATTCGCGTGTTTTGCGTGGCCGGGGAGGGCGGGGCGAGGACAGAGACCCACCCAGGATGGAATGATTGGGCGGGGTCAAGGGCTGAGCTGTCTGAGAGAAGCATGGCATGATTGAATCAGATTTAGAATGGAAAGCTGGATGTAATCTGGTCCACCAGTCAGAGCGGACTCCTCTGAAGGGCAATGAACTCAGGCCTTTCACAACCTTTTGACCTACACCCTGGTGTTTGTGTTCATACCTTTGGCAGCAGCGGCGTTGTCTGAGAGGACATATACATCCCTTTGGGCCTCCCAGTCATTGCTATGGAGTTTGACCCCGCCACCGTCATGGTCACTGGCTGACTCATGCCCTCAGCTGCTGGGAACAATGCTAGACTGCACTGCTGTTGAAAGGAATGAAGGTAAAGGGAGGTTTTAAACTGGGTTCTTTGCCTGTGTTACCGTGGAACATGTTACATTTAATAAAACCTGTGGTGAACAACCGTACTCTACAGATACAACACACAGAGGTCAGGATGATACACACCGGACCACCCCTTTAATTCATCTGCCCATTGACTTCTATTATAAGAGTATTATATCAGAGTCAGTGAGTTTCTGCTCTTTACTGAGTTCAGGGAATCGTGTAGAAATGAGGGTCTGTGGTGATGGACCGTACTCTACAGATACAGCAGATAGAGGTCAGGATGATACACACCAGACCACCCCTTTAATAACTCATCTGCCCATTGACTTCTATTATAAGTGAGCGCTGGATCACCCCTTTACCCACTAAATACCTGAACACTGCTTGGACTGTGGTTGATGGGCGTGGCAACAGGTGACACATCACTCAGTGACTGGTCACTGCAAAGTCCAGGTGAAGAGGAGAAGCCAGGGGACTGGTGGATCCCGAGTTGCTCGGGAGACGCAGAGGAACATGAGGAGACGTCGTCTTCGAAGACATCTGTAGGCAGGGTGAAGGAAACAGGAGCTGGAAAAGAGAGAGATCGTATCCAGTCCCGGTTTTACTTCCATTAGAACTCTAGTGCTTTAGAGATGTGGCTGAAGTTAGACTGGTGCTAAATGCTATTGGCTCCACCCACTATTGTCCAAGGGCAGTGCGTGTTTCTGGAGAAGCTCCAGGCGGGCTGGTCCTTTGTGAACCTTCTCAGCTGCATCCTCAGACAGACGGGCCTTCTTCTGTCTCTGGGCCGCTCCGCTAGTCCTGTCTGAGGAGAGAGAGAGAGAGAGAGAGAGAGAGGAGATGAGCGCATGGTCTGCTGGCAAACAAATGCCGCTCTGGGCCTTCTGCTTTTGTCCAGGGCTTTCTACTAGATTTTGTAGGAGCATTACTGTGAGGATTTGATTGCATTCAGCGATAAGAGCGTTAGTGAGGTCAGGATGCATGATTGGATGGATGATCACCTCCCCACCTCATCATCCCCAACTCCCCAACTCATCCCACCACCATCATTCTAGAGAACACAGTAGTTCCAATGCTCCACAGCTCAATGCTGGGGGGCTTTATACCCCTCTAGCCCACACCTGGCATTATTAGGCAGCATGGGGTCATGTTTGCTTGTCCTATTCTATTGGCAATACTTTTCTACAAGGACTAGACAGGCTAGGTGAGCATCTCTGGGTGCAACTTAATGTGCCTGAATGCATTCATTAGAAGGGGTGTCCACAAACATTTGGACATATATAAATTATATATTAAGATCAATACGTCCTTTGATCAACCCACCCCTCACCCCCCTTCAAATCACCTCGTGCAGTTTCAGCAGCCAGACCACTAGGGGGCGACTTCAGAGTGGTGCTGTCCTCTGTCTGGTGCTGCCATCAGGAAACAAGGCAGTCAGTCGAAGCCAAGCCACCAACATACTTCTTCACAAACACACATGTAGCTCATAAACATCAGTTACCGGCGTCTCCAGTGACCCTTCAGTGACCTTTCAGTGACCCTCCTGTTCACGCAGCATGCTAACATCTGCTAATTCTGCAAGATTAAAGTGCCTGTTTGGCTAAACTTTACTAAAACTAGCGTACACGCCTTAGCTAAAAACCAGCTGGCATCTCGAAGCCTGAATCTCATTAGTTCAGTTAGCATGTTGCTAACTTGAGAGGAATTAAGCTTCCTCCACTTGTTAGCAATATTAGCTTCCTTTCTTCCTTGATCATTTGAGAAATACTGAAGGAGTAGAATGAAAATCTGACGAGTATTAAACTTACTACTTACTACACTACTCTTTAACCCCTTATAACTCCAAGGGCTCTATTTTAGCGACCTTTAGGCGAGCTGTCAACCACGCAGCTTGATTTAGGGGGCGTGTCCGCATGTCTTTGCTATGGTAACGACGGGAAAGTTTGCCTTGCGCGGCTCAAAACTCGTAAAAGTCATGTATTAAGTCTCTTAATTAATCATGGCCGTGTTTCAACAATAAACCAATCAACGTGTCGCTCATTTCTCCCTTTAAGAGCCAGGTGCGGTCTGACTGACCTTGGCGGATTGATATTTCAGTGGTGTAAAGCGTGGGGGGGGTGTACGAGCGTCGGGCTGCACGTGCCTGTGTTGACAATTCACTGCTGAGATAGCGACGATCGTCTGACTGTTGATGAAACGAACGCCTGTCTAGGCTGTTTTTTTTTTAGTCAGTGAAGCTGCTGTGTTTTCCTCTACCGAGATACGCAAAGCAATATGGCGGAAATTGACCTGAACACCCCTCATTTCCAGACCAATGCGCCCATCGGCGAGGGATATCCGTGAGCAGCGTTAGCAGTGTTGGCGGGGTGCAAGATAGCAACGAGCATCACGACGGGCCTTGCACAGGGTGTAAGTTACGGCCCAAGACTTATCTACAGGGACTTCTGTACACACTGGTGGGGCTGTTCTCTGCTAATAGAAGTCTGTAATAACACTTTAAGGGGTCCTATTAAATCTGACCATCTCAAACTGGTCATCACCACAGCTTCCCGTAGGTTAGCGTATAGTTGTCTTTATCGTTAGCTGTTGAGAACTTTCTCAAGGTACTCGGGTCCAATGGGTTTCCACCAGAGCATGCAGTACTCGCTTTCTCTCTCAGACACATCACTCACCACAGCACCACTGGCCTGCTTCTCCCCTACTTTGTCAGGGCAAGAGGGCTTCACACCTGCTGACAGAAGAGCAATCAATAAAGGAAGGAGCGGAAAACACGATCATTCACAGCAGCAGTGAGTAAGACGGGTCACTTTATTTAGAAGCTTTATAGATACTTAACTGAGCACTGCTGAGAACCAGCACCAGCTCCTTTATTAACAACGTGAACGTCTGTAGATGATCTACAGGGCTCATCTATTAACGTGAGGCCAGGTTAAGAACTAAGCTTAATAATTATGCATGTTAATAAAGATGCTGCTTTCATAATTGATAGCAGATACTGAAACATTCATAATAGACAGTAACTAATTCATAGTGGATACTCAATACTAATTTACAGTAAAGCTGATAGTACATACTGAATCATTTATTATAGACCATGAAGAGTTAATACTGGATACTCCATAGTAAATAATCCACAGTAAATATTGAATAATTCATAGTACATACTAAATAATGTATTGTACATACTGAATAATTCATTGCAGATCACAAATCATTAATACGGGTTAATTAATAATTCATAGTAGATACTAAATAATTCATAGTAGACACTTAATAATTCATAGTTCATACTGAATAATTCATAGTAAACAATAGATAATTCATACTGGTTAATCATACAAATTACACAAATTGATAGAACATACTAAATAGTTCATACTAGATCCTGATACTGAATAATTCATAGTAGACTACAAATAATTCATACCGGTTAATCAATAATTCATAGATACCAATTAATAGTAGATATTACAAAAACCATGGTAGACCATGAATAATTCATAGTAAACCACAAATAATTCAGACGGGTTAATCAATAATTCATAGTAGATACTAAATGACAGTAGATACTAACTGATAGTAGATACTAAATCATTAATAGTAGACACTTAATAATTCATAGTGCACACTGAATACTGGTTAATCATACTAATTAGACAAACTGATAGAAGATACTAATTGATAGTAGATACTAAATAATTCATAGTAAACCATAAATAATGCATACTGGTTAATCAACAATTGATAGAAGATATTAATTGACAGTAGATACTAATTCATAGTAGACCACAAATATTTCATAGTGGTTATCCAATAATCTATAGATACTAATTGATAGTAGATACTACAAAAAACATAGTAGACAATGAAAAATTCATAGTAAGCCATAAATCATTTATACTGGTTAATCAATAGTTCATAGTAGATACTAACTGACAGTAGATACTAATTGATAGTAGGGACTAAATAATAGTAGATAGTGAATACTGAATAATTCATTGTAGACCATAAATAATTCATAGTGGTTACTCAATTATTCATAGTAGATACTGAATACTGAAGAGTATACAATACTAAATAAACACTGAATAGTAGACAATAAAGAATTCATACTGAGCACTCAATAATTCATAGTAATTACTTAATAATTCACAGTAGATACTATGTAATCTTTAGTACACAGTAAATAATTGATTGAATATAGTCTTAGTAGACAACCAAAAACTCATACTGGATACTAATTGATTCATTGTAGATACTGGATATTTTATTTAGATACTAAATAAGGACTTTAGTTACTGAATACTTCACACTGAGTAGTTCTCAGTAATCCTGACTAAGTCATAGCAGTTACTGAATCATAGGCCTGCAGTTCAGTGAGTTAGGGACTTAAGAAGAAGCTGAAACAGAAGGGAGGGTAAAAGGCCTGAAGACAGAAGCAGGGAAGGACAGATCAGAGCTGGCTGATTTCAATGTGCTTATTCTCCCCTGCGCAAGCTAGCAGTGAAACCCTGGCAAGATAATGACCACAGCACACACGAATGAACACACACTCACCAGAGTCAGCATTCAGCTCTTTCTGCTGTCGGCGATTCTGTATCCTCAACTGCAGAACTGGAGGGGGGAATTACAAAGGAATCGTCAATCATTTGAGGAAATCAACATGTCAACATCCACAAAAGCGTGCTGCATAGCTAACAACCCTATTAGAGAGTACTGAACACTGGACAGTGTGTGAGGAGGTAGGCCTGCAGTAAGTACCACGCTAACTGAGTGGTCTATAGGCTTCCATTGCTCGTTAGGTACATTGGCCTTGTAGCTCCCGAGCTAAACTATAGAAGTATAGAAGTGAGTGTGTAAATCAGGCAAGATACTTCAGTGTACTATTACTTTAAGGCTGGTAAGCCTGACAGTTCGCAGATAGCTAACGGGGTACTGTAGGAATGAAGGTGTAGGATTTTACGACTGTAAGCTCACTCAGCACACTCACAGGGCCTCTGCACGATCATCAATTGGCCGGTCATTGGGCACACGGGCATGCTCATGCACTCAATGCTAAAACACACACGTTTTACACATTTATAAATACTCCCCAGACCTCGTCCCAACGATCAGCAGCCATGAGCTCCTCTAAGCAGCAACAATCAGCAGCCATGGGCTCCTCTAAGCAGCAACAATCAGCAGCCATGGGCTCCTCTAAGCAGCTACAATCAGCAGCCATGAGCTCCTTTAAGCAGCAACGATCAGCAGCAATGAGCTCCTCTAAGCAGCAACGATCAGCAGCCATGAGCTCCTCTAAGCAGCAACAATCAGCAGCCATGACCTTCTCTAAGCAGCAACAATCGGCAGACATGAGCTCCTCTAAGCAGCAACAATCAGCAGCAATGACCTTCTCTAAGCAGCAACAATCAGCAGCCATGAGCTCCTCTAAGCAGCAACGATCAGCAGCCATGAGCTCCTCTAAGCAGCAACGATCAGCAGCCATGAGCTCCTTTAAGCAGCAACAATCGGCAGACATGACCTTCTCTAAGCAACAACAATCGGCAGACATGACCTTCTCTAAGCAGCAACAATCAGCAGCCATGAGCTCCTCTAAGCAGCAACAATCAGCAGCCATGACCTTCTCTAAGCAGCAACAATCGGCAGACATGAGCTCCTCTAAGCAGCAACAATCAGCAGCAATGGGCTCCTTTAAGCAGCAACAATCGGCAGACATGAGCTCCTCTAAGCAGCAACGATCAGCAGCCATGAGCTCCTCTAAGCAGCAACGATCAGCAGCCATGAGCTCCTTTAAGCAGCAACAATCGGCAGACATGACCTTCTCTAAGCAACAACAATCGGCAGACATGACCTTCTCTAAGCAGCAACAATCAGCAGCCATGAGCTCCTCTAAGCAGCAACAATCAGCAGCCATGACCTTCTCTAAGCAGCAACAATCGGCAGACATGAGCTCCTCTAAGCAGCAACAATCAGCAGCAATGGGCTCCTTTAAGCAGCAACAATCGGCAGACATGACCTTCTCTAAGCAGCAACAATCAGCAGCCATGGGCTCCTTTAAGCAGCTACAATCAGCAGCCATGAGCTCCTCTAAGCAGCTACAATCAGCAGCCATGAGCTTCTCTAAGCAGCTACAATCAGCAGCCATGGGCTCCTCTAAGCAGCAACAATCAGCAGCCATGACCTTCTCTAAGCAGCAACAATCAGCAGCCATGGGCTCCTTTAAGCAGCGGTTGAACATAACCGATACTCCACAGAGCAGGAGAACACTATCAGAAGATAGCAGAGTGTTTCAGGGAACCGGTTACTTAGTTCCTACTGGAATTAATAGGAACAGTGGAGATCTGGAACATCAAGAGAACTTTCAGAGCTCGTAGGATTTACAGAAAGGCAAATCAGAAGCCCTGATTGATTGAAAGAGACCTTCAGGAAGATTGATCAGACTCTGGAGCGGTGGAGCACCATTCTACTGTTCAGTGACTCCTGCGCTAAAATCATCAGAAGATAACCTCAGAAGAAAGCATCATTCATTTTCAAAGGAAGGTGTCTGAGCAAGCCTGACGCTTGACTGGAAGCAAGTGCTGTGGACTGATGACGTTTTTGGGATGCCTGGAGGATAAAGGCCCAATTTCATGAAGAGAACACCTCTCCAACTGTTAAACATGGGGGTGGGCGGTTCTTGCTTTGGGGTTGTGTTGCAGCCAGTGGCACAGAGAACATCTTACGGGTGGAGGAAAGAATGGATTCAATGAAATACCAGCAAACTCTGGATGCAAACATCAAACATCTCAACATTCTCTAAAGCTAAAGGTTTTTTATACACCTGTGGCAATGGGACTGAATGAAGCCGCCTGAATTCAATGATTAAGAGTTGTGTCCCAATACTTTTGTCCATTTTGTGTACATCTGTTATACTACAGTCAATGGGTAGACAGTTTTCAGAGGCTTATTTTGGTTTATGCACAAAGCCGACAACCTTCTATGTGTCCTTTCTCTTACATATACACACATACACACACACGTGTGAATGCTCTCACACACACACACACACACACACACACACACACAGTTACTAGGATCAGCAGGTGAAGAAAGGGAGGGGGTAACTATTTATCTTTCAGTATGTCTATTTCTGTCATCCCCCATCCCCCCTTCAGCTGTCCCCTCGCGCTCTCTCTCTCTCTCTCTCTCTCGCGCTCTCCTTCCAGCTCTCTCGTCCTCGGCCTCGCTGTCACTGCTGCTAAGTCATTTCTTCCTCTTTTTCGCTTCACCTGAGAAAATAAACACACCGTCAAGATCCGCAGGCTTCCCCTACCCGTGTTTAATCTAAGAACGGGCAGCTTTAACTGGGTTAACTTTAGCCCCGTCAGCTAGCGTTAGCGTGAAAGAGACACAGAAATCACTACAAAGTGTAAATCCCGCAACGGCACCGAGCGACAGTCCGGCTGTGGCGTTTCCAGCTTTAAAGGGCTGGGGCCCATTAGAGAAATGCGAGAAACAGCACGGAATGCAGGAAGCTAAGCTAACGTCTGTCGCTAGCACTCAAGCGAGGAAACTCATAAAAGAGTTCAGAAAGAAGTTACTTTTCTCTCGGAAACAACTAAAAAAGAATGTTCCTCATCTACTAACACCTGCATAAACCCCTGAACAACTAGTTTTAGCACTGTTTAGCTTCTAATCTCACTACATGCTAAGAATGCTAATTCACATCTAATTACTAGACTCGGACAACCACACGTCCTTTTCTTTTTGGGCCGTGAAAAATAAAACTCTTTTTTAATTTATGCGTTTATTTATTTTACATTGGCATGGTCATAATAACAAATATGAAACGTAACAGGGTGGTAAAATAAAACAAGTACATTTTACCACCCTGTTACATTTCATATTTGTTATTATGACCATGCCAATGTAAAATAAATAAAACTCTCTTTGGATTTATGCGTTTATTTATTTTACATTGGCATGGTCATAATAACAAATATGAAATGTAACAGGGTGGTAAAATGTACTTGTTTTATTTTAAGACAAGCGAGTTGATGTAGCAGTATAGGTTACTAATGCTGTTTATTAGCTTTGGTATCTCACTACATGCTAAAAATGCTAACTCACATCTGATTAGACCAGGGTACCCATACATTCTCTTTTTTGGGGGTGTAATGCATATGCATACGGCTTTTAAACTGTGTATATATATTTTTTAAATTTATGTATTCTTATTGTTTATTTATTTTACATTGGCATGGACATTTTTAAAAATGTAACGTAACAGGGTGGTAAAACAGAAACCTTTTTTTGTTTTTGCTTATTTTATTTTAAAACACTCAACCTGATAGAATTATTAATGCTGCTGATTAGTTTTGGTATCTCACTACATGCTAAAAATGCTAATTCACATCTGATTAGACTAGGGTATCCATACTCTGTTTTTGAGATGTGAAAAATGCATCCGGCTTTTAAGCGTTTTGTTTAAAATGTATGTATTTATGTATTTATTAACTTATTTAATATTGCCATGGAAATAATAGCAAATATATATAACGTAACAGGGTGGTAAAACGTACTTACTTTATTTGAAAACACTCAAGCTTATATACAAGGTCACCCTCAGCGCCAGCGTTAGCAGTGCACCTGTGAAACTCTGTTGAGAAGACAATTGCTAAAAACAATGGCGCTAACCCACTACTGTAGCTCATAATTACAAAAAAGTCTACCAATTTGAGTAAAACGAGCGTTCATTTCAGATATAAGATAAATATCTGACATATTGGCTAAGCAGAGGTGAAGTTTGCCAGCGTCAGCAGTGTTTAAACACAGTGCTAGCAAGCTAGATAACATCATAGCCAGCAATACTAGCTATTAGCTGACGTTAATCTGAGGGATTTGTCTCGTAAAGTTGTCCTCAGACTACCAGCCATGTTTTCTGACATTTTGGCAAAAACTGAAAGAACATTTTACCTCAGGATGAAACATTAAGTGAAGCTACTCTGCGATAAAGAGACTTTCTGAGGGAAATAAGAGCTAAGCTAGTGTCTTGTTTGGCTATATTGCTCAATAAAGCAAAAATATGTCTGTAAGCGTTTCCATTTCCAGTTTATTAGGTCATTTCTTCATTATAAAAGTATGATATTTTATAATAATGCACTAGCTACATGCTACTTTTTAGCTAACCTTAGCTAATGTATGCATATAGAGCTTTTCCTCCCTGCCCTTGAGTTCAAAATAAAGAGGAAGAGGGATGGACTGCCCTCACCGAGGACCTGAGGGTCTGCTTGGGTCATTTTTATTACGCTTCATGTACTGGACAGAACAAACAGTGTCCCAAAGTGTCGACCCACGTGCCGTGAGCTGTGTCCTAGCCTGTGGGGCAGCGTGCCCTTAGTCTACAACTGGAGTTAAGAATGGAGCTCATAAAAGTTCATGTAAAAAAAAATGAGGACACCCCATTGTCTTTTTTAATAAATTTAAATCTATTAAATATCTTCACTGGATTGAACCATATTCAAATAATAAAGTGGTGATCTTCACCACTCTCCCAGTATCTCTGAGCGATCTGTCATTTGAGCGCAAGACATTTATCGAACCCGAGGTCATCCCAGGGTCAGGGGGCAAACGGCAGGGCTCAGCCCAAACAATGACGGAGGAGAAAAGGAGCATGTTATATTTCAATGCCTTGCTTCCTGCTTAATGGACTGTTATTATGTGTAATAAATCCGGCCATTAGTCATAGCCAAGTGTATCAGGCAGTAAAACCACTTTAGCCGCAGCCACGACTCGGAGCGACTGTTATGGCAAATATAAAAACTGCCCATAAACGCAGGTTTGAGTGAATTCCGCTGTTGTTTGTTTATATAAAACATCCGTTTTTTTTGTACTGGAATGTTATGAAAGGGTCAACATCATGGAAAACCACATTTTATTTTACTCACATTTATTTAATATAGAATATAAACGCTGCTCAGCCCGTACACAACGTGCTGTTGTGATGTCACAAAAGGCGACACGTTTCAGCCCCGCCCATTCACACCGAGGTTATACGCTGTGTCTGTGTCATGTCAGATGCGGCCTTCTTAGACCTACGTAGCCCACCCAGTCCCGTCTAAATCACAGCACAGTGGAAAGCTAAATGCTAAATGCTAAATACAGCTAAATGCTTACAGCTAACGTCAGGGTGTACAGGGTGGCCATCGTGCCATTCTATTCTATCGTAAGCCAGGATCAACAATTGACGACCTTTACGAAAATCCTGAACTTCTAGAGCTGATTTTCGTTTTTGTTCAGAGCACTTCCGGTGTCGTGGCACATCCTATCCCCCCGACTGTTCCATCGGTTCGGTTAAAATTCAAGCATGTGATTAACTGTCCATCTTCACGTGGACCGACATGATAGCGTTGTTGCTACGCTGGCATATAAAGCTGATACCAACAGGTGAAGCTAGTTAGCTATCGTGCACTCGCTATCTGCTATCGAGCTAACCTTGTGCAAGATCAGCAGATATTTGGGATCCGAATAAAGTAATAAAACGATAAAAAAAAAAAAAACACTAGATAAAACACACTGTATGGGCAACTTGGCTGGCTAACCAGTAGTGTACGGTAGCAACGAGCTATAAAGAGACTTTCTGAGGGAAATAAGAGCTAAGCTAGTGTCTTGTTTGGCTATATTGCTCAATAAAGCAAAAATATGGCTGTAAGCGTTTCCATTTCCAGTTTATTAGGTCATTTCTTCATTATAAAAGTATGATATTTTAGAATAATGCGCTAGCTACATGCTAGCAAGATAGCAACGAGCTGCACTAACAGAGCAATCGCACCAGGGTTCGCGTTAATATGACCAAACCTAAGAAGTATAAACACCCTAACAAGCTAAGCGGCTAACAGGCCGCAACATTCATCCTTTTAAGCTTTAGGTAGAGATATTTTATGAAGCTACGCAGGTAGACGCCTCAGTTAGCTTGTCGCTAATGTAGCACAGTGGGTCTCACAGAGGCCTGTCTAAGCGTAGCTCTGCTGAAACCACAGAAATGGGCTTAAAAAAATGCTTTCAAATATTCTGCCTCTCATATATTCCTCTCCAAAACCAGCCCCCTCCGGCATCGGATCTGACCGAACATGTGGAGGTCAGTGTGTGTGTTTCTGCAATGCGACACACACTCACACACACACTTACAGGGACGTTGTGTTTAATAAGTAAATGATGGACTGGGGTGCCAAGGCGCCCGGTTGGAGGTCTGTTTGAGGAGCGTGCCAGTTTGGTGTTTAGGAGAAAAACTAAGAGGACAGAGAGAGAGGATGGAGGGAGGGTGAGTGAGCTTCAGGCCATAACATTAAAACCACCTGCCTAATACTGAGTAGGCCCCAAAACAGCTTAAGCATGAACTCCACAAGACCTCTGAAGGTGACACTCCTTTGGCAGATCTTGTAAGTTGTCAGGTGGGGTCTCCATGAGCATTCATTTGAGTCTTGACCCCATGACCCTGTCGTCGAGCACTTTTTGTAGGTACTGACCACTGCACACTTCAGAACACTCCACTAGAGCTGCCTGATGTTTTGGAGATGATCTGACCCAGTCGTCTAGAGCCTCACAGTTAGGCCTTTCATGACCTTTGGGGTCCACAGGGTCCTAAGGAACCGCTTGTGTAGCGACATCCATCCATCATCCTTACAATCCGCAGCACGTCATATCCTTCCAGAGTGATGTGTCAGGTGTCTGCTAGGACTTTCAGCCAATCTCAGCAAGTCCTAGCGGCAAACTGTAAGATAAATAAAGTCGGAACCATCTGCTGATGGACCCATTATGACGGTTCTTCAGTGTTTAATGAGTTTCCTAATCTGTACAGGGCTCGTATCTTCTTCATCCCCTCAAATACACAATTAGTGCTAAATATAAGTTCATAATTACTCTGCCTAAACACGTCTTGGCCTACAGCGCGGAGAGGCAGGCTCCCGGTTTGTTTTACGGACTGTGCTGGTTAGGAACCTCTACCCTGAGCACTGCTCCAAAGCAGATCTCCTCCACTGCCCCTAAACTACCCCGTGTACTCAAAAAAAGAAGCACTGCTATTTAAATTGACGGATTTCCACACGGATCCGTCAGCCCCCCCGAGTCTTCCCCAACCGAAGACTTCATCTGAGTCCAAATCAAAGCACATAAAAATCAATGTGCTCTCGTTACCCAGCAGCCACAACAGTCTGCAAGCAACACCTAAAACCTCACCCATCACAATTTACCTTCAGACACACCTCACACACAACCTTTCATACACACACACACACACACACACACACAGTACTGTTCAAACGTTTGAAATCACTGTGTTCAATAATATGAAGCCTATCTGCACCTTTACACCTTCCAGATCATCTATAAAGCAAATGAGCAGCATTTTTATATTTAAACATGAAGCTCTTATATCATTAATATCCAGTATGAAGTTCTAATAACATTAATATCCAGTATGAAGCTCTAATAACATTAATATCCAGTATGAAGTTCTAATAACATTAATATCCAGTATGAAGCTCTAATAACATTAATATCCAGTATGAAGTTCTAATAACATTAATATCCAGTATGAAGTTCTAATAGCATTAATATCCAGTATGAAGTTCTAATAACATCAATATCCAGTATGAAGCTCTACAAACATTAATATCCAGTATGAAGTTCTAATAACATTAATATCCAGTATGAAGTTCTAATAACATCAATATCCAGTATGAAGCTCTACAAACATTAATATCCAGTATGAAGTTCTAATAACATTAATATTTAGTATGAATCTCTAATAGCATTAATATCCAGTATGAAGTTCTAATAACATTAATATCCAGTATGAAGCTCTAATAACGTTAATATCCAGTATGAAGTTCTAATAACATTAATATCTAGTATGACGTTCTAATAGCATTAATATCCAGTATGAAGTTCTAATAGCATTAATATCCAGTATGAAGCTCTAATAACATTAATATCCAGTATGAAGCTCTACAAACGTTAATATCCAGTATGAAGCTCTAATATCATTAATATCTAGTATGAAGTTCTAATAGCATTAATATCCAGTATGAAGCTCTAATAACATTAATATCCAGTATGAAGCTCTACAAACGTTAATATCCAGTATGAAGCTCTAATATCATTAATATCTAGTATGAAGCTCTAATATCATTAATATCCAGTATGAAGTTCTAATAACATTAATATCTAGTATGACGTTCTAATAGCATTAATATCCAGTATGAAGCTCTAATAACATTAATATCCAGTATGAAGTTCTAATAACATTAATATCCAGTATGAAGCTCTAATAACATTAATATCCAGTATGAAGTTCTAATAACATTAATATCCAGTATGAAGCTCTAATAACATTAATATCCAGTATGAAGTTCTAATAACATCAATATCCAGTATGAAGCTCTACAAACATTAATATCCAGTATGAAGTTCTAATAACATTAATATTTAGTATGAATCTCTAATAGCATTAATATCCAGTATGAAGTTCTAATAACATTAATATCCAGTATGAAGCTCTAATAACATTAATATCCAGTATGAAGTTCTAATAACATTAATATCCAGTATGAAGCTCTACAAACATTAATATCCAGTATGAAGTTCTAATAACATTAATATCCAGTATGAAGCTCTAATAACATTAATATCCAGTATGAAGTTCTAATAACATTAATATCTAGTATGACGTTCTAATAGCATTAATATCCAGTATGAAGCTCTAATAACATTAATATCCAGTATGAAGCTCTAATAACATTAATATCCAGTATGAAGCTCTACAAATGTTAATATCCAGTATGAAGCTCTAATAACATTAATATCCAGTATGAAACTCTAATAACATTAATATCCAGTATGAATCTCTAATAACATATTATCAGTATGAAGCTCTAATAACATTAATATCCAGTATGAATCTCTAATAACATATTATCAGTATGAAGTTCTAATAACATTAATATCCAGTATAAAGTTCTAATAACATTAATATCCAGTATGAAGCTCTAATAACATTAATATCCAGTATGAAACTCTAATAACATTAATATCCAGTATGAATCTCTAATAACATTAATATCCAGTATGAATCTCTAATAACATATTATCAGTATGAAGCTCTAATAACATTAATATCCAGTATGAAACTCTAATAACAAATATGAATAATTTGTAAGGATTTTCCAAACGTTTGAACACTGTGGTCCATGTAGATTATGATCTCCACAGGGTATCTCTGAACAGTGACCTTTGCCCTTACCTGAGCGGAATTTGCTGCGGATGAGCAGCGACCTCTCTGAGGCCAGCAGGGTCATGGCGGACAGACGGAGGAGAACAGGCCCAAGGGATGGAGTGTGTCTGTTCCAGCTGTGGAGCAGGTTCGAGGGCTGCTGGTTCTTTCTGGTTCTTCTGTCTGACCCTGGAGAAGAGCAAGGAAACAGTCGAGGGTCAAACCAGGACAGGAGAAGGCCGGCTCCTTACACACGGACACCAGGAACACCAGCCTACACAGTGTAACCCCCCTCACCCCAAATACAGTGGAGCTATGAGGCTAATATACACTCTGTGTCCAAATGTTTGTGGACATCCTTTCTAATGAAAGCATTCAGCTACTTTAACTTGCCCCACTGCTGACACAGATGTGCAAATGCACACCGTCATACATAGCTTGTCTAGTCCCTGTAGAGAAGAAGTACTGCCAATAGAATAGGACTCTCTGGAGCAGATCAACATCATGACCCTATTGGAACCATGCTGCCCAATAATGCCAGGCGTGGGCTAGTAGAGGGGTGTAATAAAGCCCCCCAGCATTGAGGAGCTGTGGAGCAGTGGAAGAACTGTGCTCTCTGGAATGATGGTGGTGGAGGAGCTCCATCCAGTACTTTTGGATGGGATGAATGCTCTTTTTGCTGAATGCCATCAAATCCTCCACTTTTTCTCTGGACAGTAGAGACAGTTACTCCAACAGAAGCAGGATCAGCTCTTTTTAATCCCCTTGATTTCAGAAGAAACCGTGAGCGAGCAGGCGTCCAAATACTTACGCATGCAGTTAGCGTGTTGCTAACTTAGTGGCTTCTATTAGCTACATTAGCCTCCTAGCTCCAGCCCTGATCGCCTGCATTCGGACTAAAGAGGGGGGGACTGTGTAGATTGGAATTCTGGGCCTAGCCATTGTTGCAGTATTACGCTACTGACAGAAGCAGAGAGGCGGAGTGGCCTTGAAGAGGCGCTGATGCTAACCACCACGGCTAACGCAGACACAGAGTGACACATTAAAAAAGAGGCGCTTCATTAGACAGGACAGATTCCCTCCTCTCCAGCACCCTAATGGAGGGATTTCAGGCTGAGCGGCTGCGGATGAAACGGGCAGATTTCATCCGCAGATGAGAGAAAGCGTTCACACAGAGGCCCGCGGAGTTACCAGCGGCGCCGCGGAGACAGACAGAATGATTAACTTTATTTACAAACCTCAGCCAAGCGCCGGCTTTCAATTACCGCACTGTACATCTGCCTGCAATATTGATTAAAACAGCGCTACTCAGGAGACACCTACTCCAAAATTACATTAAATGAAGATCACAAAAACACCCTCCTCCTAAAACATCAGGCTATGTTTTTTCCCCATCATACACACACACACACACACACACACACTCAGCAAATACACTGATTCTAAAACCCACCTGATTTCAGATAAATATATACAATTATACTAATCTTCTCTAAAACCTAGAAGAATAAAGCTCTAATTGCATTAATATCCAGTATGAAGTTCTAATAACATTAATATCCAGTATGAAGCTCTAATAACATTAATATCCAGTATGAAGCTCTAATAACATTAATATCCAGTATGAAGTTCTAATTGCATTCATATCCAGTATGAAGCGCTAATATCATTAATATCCAGTATGAAGCTCTAATAACATTAATATCCAGTATGAAGCTCTTATAACATTAATATCCAGTATGAAGCTCTAATAACATTCATATCCAGTATGAAGCTCTAATAACATTCATATCCAGTATGAAGTTCTAATAGCGTTAATATCCAGTATGAAGCTCTAATAACATTCATATCCAGTATGAAGCTCTTATAACATTAATATCCAGTATGAAGCTCTAATAACATTAATATCCAGTATGAAGCTCTAATAACATGCATATCCAGTATGAAGCTCTAATAACATTAATATCCAGTATGAAGTTCTAATAGCGTTAATATCCAGTATGAAGCTCTAATAACATTCATATCCAGTATGAAGTTCTAATAACATTAATATCCAGTATGAAGTTCTAATAACATTAATATCCAGTATGAAGCTCTAATAACATTAATATCCAGTATGAAGTTCTAATAGCATTAATATCCAGTATGAAGCTCTAATAACATTAATATCCAGTATGAAGCTCTTATAACATTAATATCCAGTATGAAGCTCTAATAACATTAATATCCAGTATGAAGCTCTAATAACATTAATATCCAGTATGAAACTCTAATAACATTAATATCCAGTATGAAGTTCTAATAACATTAATATTCAGTATGAAGCTCTAATATCATTAATATCCAGTATGAAGCTCTAATAACATTAATATCCAGTATGAAGCTCTAATATCATTAATATCCAGTATGAAGTTCTAATAACATTAATATCCAGTATGAAGCTCTAATAACATTAATATCCAGTATGAAGTTCTAATAGCATTAATATCCAGTATGAAGCTCTAATAACATTAATATCCAGTATGAAGCTCTTATAACATTAATATCCAGTATGAAGCTCTAATAACATTAATATCCAGTATGAAGCTCTAATAACATTAATATCCAGTATGAAACTCTAATAACATTAATATCCAGTATGAAGTTCTAATAACATTAATATTCAGTATGAAGCTCTAATATCATTAATATCCAGTATGAAGCTCTAATAACATTAATATCCAGTATGAAGTTCTAATAACATTAATATCCAGTATGAAGCTCTAATATCATTAATATCCAGTATGAAGCTCTAATAACATTAATATCCAGTATGAAGCTCTAATAGCATTAATATCCAGTATGAAGCTCTAATAACATTAATATCCAGTATGAAGCTCTAATAACATTAATATCCAGAATGAAGTTCTAATAGCATTAATATCCAGTATGAAGCTCTAATAGCATTAATATCCAGTATGAAGCACTAATAACATTAATATCCAGTATGAAGCTCTAATAACATTAATATCCAGTATGAAGCTCTAATAACATTAATATCCAGAATGAAGTTCTAATAGCATTAATATCCAGTATGAAGCTCTAATAACATTAATATCCAGTATGAAGCTCTAATAACATTAATATCCAGTATGAAGCTCTAATAACATTAATATCCAGTATGAAGCTCTAATAACATTAATATCCAGTATGAAGCTCTAATAACATTAATATCCAGAATGAAGTTCTAATAGCATTAATATCCAGTATGAAGCTCTAATAACATTAATATCCAGTATGAAGCTCTAATAACATTAATATCCAGAATGAAGTTCTAATAGCATTAATATCCAGTATGAAGCTCTAATAGCATTAATATCCAGTATGAAGCTCTAATAACATTAATATCCAGTATGAAGCCCTAATAGAGTTCCTTGAATGCCTTGTCTGGGTTGGGTTTAGGGTCAGAAACACTTTCAAACTTTTAAGGCGTTAAAAACGACGGGCGTAACTCACTCATGAGCGTTAAGTCCTGCTCGTATCTGCTGTGACTTTCTAGAAGAGCGAGAAACTGAAGGGAATACTCACAGAAACAGGCTGCGTGCCCTCAGGCCAGTGGAGCCGAGGGGTGGTCAGGCTCTGCCAGAGAGAGAGAGAGAGAGAGAGAGACACCGAAGGACGAGGAGAAGGCCGACAGGAATTCAGCTGCATTTAGGAGCTCCCATGCCAGGCCGGTCGTCTGCGTCTTCCTTCCTCCAGCCTGCTCCCGGTTTTCCTGAACGTGTGTCTTTGGAGAAGTTGGAGAGTGCGTCCCTCTTTTCCTCCTCTGAGCTCACCCTGTCCTCCCTCTCTCTCTCCCTCTACCCCCACTCTCAGGGAGGCTGTGCCAACTGTGTTGGGCTGTCAGACGACCCACCCTGCCCCCCCAGAGAAACCTTAGGACACACACACACACACACACACACACACACACACACACTTCTCTGTTGACTGATTGATGCTGAGGCTTGAAGACTCCCAGGCTTCCATCACTCTGTCCGACTCCACTGCTGAGATCAGTTTCCAACACTTACCCATGCTACACTCTAGCCTAGCATGTGCTAGCATAGCTAGCTAGCTGTCTCTTTAACCGGAGAGATATTAACACAGTAAAAGTCAAAAATTAATAAATAAACATCACTTTCACAACATTTCTAAATATACGCAATGATTTCCAGTGTCTAAAATCTGCTCTATCCTTTTTACACCGAGGCTAACACAGCTAGCAAGTCGTTAGCAAGCAGCACTGCGCAAACTATGCAAACTAGCATGTCTAAATCATCACATATTCTCCTCAGACTGTGTTGAGATGTTCAGTAAAGTCTAATATACCTGCGTACGTAGTTTATCGGCCTGTAATATATGTTATTATGTATAAAAACTACGGCCCTTATTAGCTATGCAGCTATTTTTGTTATCTGTTAGCCACAGTAGTTAGCGTAAGCTAGGCCTCTTCTGACAGAACTCTGCAGTGATGGTTTAGGCAACGAATCTAATTGAACTAATCTAATTAAACACAATTTCACCCCTTTTTATCCCAAATGTAACGAATCTTAGACGTTTGGTGAAGTTCTTTAGTGCTTCTTTTGAGCTACAAGGTGGTGGCCATGTTGTGGTGGTCTCTATAGGTATAGCTCTAGATATAGCTTGGTAATCTCTAATAGATGTCTGTGCTTTCTGGCACTGCTATCTATATTATTATTATTATTATTATTATCCATATGAAATATTCATATATGTTTTATATGTGTTTGGCTAAGCAGCATAGCCTTTCTAGCATGACCCTCTCCGTGTTAGCCACAGTGGTTAGCTAGCATCAAGCCGCTTCAGACTATTTCTACGTAAAGCTGAAGTAATAGTTTGGCCAAAAATTGTAAAACTTTCATTTTAAGGGGAAATTGATACATTTTAAGGGTAAATTTATACAATTTCCCCTTAAATCTTATATGTAAACAATGAACCTTGACATGTTTAGCATTAGTTTTGTGCTGGAGCTACAATGCTAATGTAGTCTATGACTGTAGTTATGGCTCTAAATGTCTAAATCATCACACACTTATAATAATAATAATAAACTTCTACTGTGTTTGGCTATGTAGCATATCTTTCTAGCATGACTCTCTCTGTGTGTGTGTTAGCCACAGTGGTTAGCTAGCATCAAGCCGTTTCAGGTGATTTCTAGGTAAAGCTGAAGTAATAGTTTGGCCAAAAATGTATAAACATTCAATTTACACAATTTCTCCATAATATATATCCTGTCTATAACTTCAGTTATGGCTCAAAATGTCTAAATTGTCACACACATTCTGGCACTGTAATATTTTAACAGTTTTTAGCAGGTGATTTCTAAGTAAAGCTGAGGTAATAGTTTGGCCAAAAATGTTTATGGAATGTAAATGGTCAGCCTTGACATGTTTAGCATTAGTTTTACACTGGAGCTACAACGCTATATAGTATTATATAGTATTATATAATAATAATAATAATAATAAAGTTCTACTGTGTTTGGCTATGCAGCAAATCTTTCTAGCATGACTCAGTGTTAGCCACAGTGGTTAGCATCAAGCCGTTTCTGAGTACTGCTTTAGCATGTTTAGCGTCAGTTTTGCGCTGACGCTCCAAGGCTAATGTAGTCAAGCTATGACTTCAGGCTAGGCCTCAAAATGTCTAAATTATCACACATTCCTCGCCTCAAACCGCGTGAAGGTGTTACAGCAACCACTAATAGGTTTGCTAATGTGGTTTTTGACACTGTCGGACATAACGATGAACATGTCTGCTAGTACGTTGTTTTTAGCTTTGCAGCGTACGTTTTTTTCCTAGCATGCCTCTGCGTTAGCCATGGTGGTTAGCGTTAAGCCTTTTCTGAAGCAGAGCTGCAGTGATGAATTGGCCAAAATTGTAATTCACATGATCTCAAATGTAAACAATCGACTTGTACGACGTTTTGCTCTTTAGTTCTGCACTAGAGCTACATGGCTAACGTGAAGGAGGCCTGTAATCTCTTGGCTTCTGACACTGGAGGATATACTGTTATCTATTACATTCTGCACTAGCGCTAAAAGGCTAACGCGGCTAAGTGACGGAAGCCTTCAGTTGCCGAAACCGTGCGCAGATGTTCCGTAATCTCTAACAGTGGTTTCTGACACTGTATGACTCGCTGTTCGTGATAAAAAAAAAATGGCAGCCAGGACTGTTTTTAGCTATGCAGCGTCAATTCTGCTAGCATGTGCGCTGTAGCAGCAGCTTGCCTCATGCATATGGAGTTACAGTACACTCAATACGCAGCGGCAAGGCTTCCAGAATGTATGAAGCCCGGCACGGCGGTCCAGCAGGGCCTGCGTTTGGTTTCGGCGGCGTGGCGAGGCTCAGTTACGGCGATCGAGCACGTTAGCATGAGCCGCACGTTCATTAAATAGCCTTCTTATAATGTGCTAGCCATATGAAACAGGCCTCTGATTGATTCCGCTTGCATTCAGGCACACTGGATCAATCTAGTGTAAGTGTGTGAGTGTGTGAGTGAGTGTGTGTGTGTGTGTGTGTGTAAGTGTGAGGAGGGGGTTGGGTGGATGGTGGTCATTACAGCACCACCTGTTCAACGACTTTGACGGACACGTCGGTGTGTGCTGCTGTATCAGCAGGTCAGCGTGTGTGTGTGTGTGTGTAAGTGTGTGTGTGTGTGAGGGGGAGAGAGAGAGAGTTGGGGGGGAGGGTGGTGGTGGGTACAGGAAGTTCAAACCTAATTATTTTATGCAGATTGTATATATAGTGCTCTCGACTGAGAGGAGCAGATGTCGAAGCCACAACAGAGCGTCTGCAAGAGCGAAATCCAGAACCGCACCGGGCAGAACTGAGCTCGGGTGGATCTTGGCCCATTTGTAGGCGGCCTTTCAGCTGAATCTGGAACATCAGGCTAGAGCTGGTCAAACTGGTGAAGCTGACCAGTCGGACCAAGGTAGTCAACCAGTATGAACAAGCTGGATGACCAGCATAACCATTATCACCAGCAGGATTTGATGGTCTACCAGCATGACCTACCTGACCAAGCTAGCCAACCAGTATGATAAAGCTGGATGACCAGTATGACCAAAGTGGTTGACCAACATGAGCATCATGACCAGCAGGATTTGATGGTTTAGCTGGTCTGGCAGCATGACCAAAGTGGTGGACCAGCATAACCATCATCACCAGCAGGAATTGCTGGTTTAGCTGGTCTACCAGCATGTCCAGTCAGACCAAGATGGTCAACCAGTATGATCAAGCTGGATGACTAGCATGACCAGCATGACCATCATGACCAGCAGAATTTGATGGTTTAGATGGATTTGATGGTCTACCAGCATGACCTACCTGACCAAGCTAGCCAACCAGTATGATCAAGCTGGATGACTAGCATGACCAGCATGACCATCATGACCAGCAGAATTTGATGGTTTAGATGGCCTACCATCATCTACCAGCATTATGAACCCCGACCAAGCTAGACCACCAGTAGGACCGAGCTTCACCAAACTGGTGGACTAGCATGACCAAACTTGACCAAAATAAAAACTATAACATTCACTATCATGACCAGCTTCTGCTGGATGGTCTAAAAAGGCTTATGATGGTGGTCATCCATATGTAAACATACCCTACACTGGTAACCATGCTGGTTAACCATCGCCTGACCAGTATAGTGTATGTTGCATTTGCTTGGTCATACTGGTGGTCTAGCTTGGTCAGGTTGAGCACGCTGGTAGACCAGCTAAACCAACAAACTCAAGCAAAAGCAAAAGCAGGTCATTAGCTAAACTGCTCAACCATCAACCAGTGGTGGATGTAGCTGCAGATGCATGTAAACCAATCATGGCAGTGAGAAGGCGGGGCTTAAAGATACACATTAAGAGCAGTGTAAACGAGGCGACTGTAGACATCAGCCTGGACGAGGACGATGTCCAGGACACCCTGAGTGAGCTAGCTTGCGGTTTTCCTGTATTTTCACACCTCAGAGCGCATCTCAGGAAATCCGTCGGATATAGAGATCAGCTCAGAAGCCAGAGGAATCTCCACACTGTGTGAAAATCAGGGAATGTGAGGAGAAACGTAACAACCCAGCTAAGAAGCCTGCGCTAACAGCTGGCTAACAGCAGAACAAACGCTAGCACAAACAGCTGCTCAACCAGCTGCCATGCTGCCATTAGCTGGCTAGCTAGCTAGTTAGTCTTTCCAGCAGATGATGGCGTCTATTTGAGATCGAATGACTTTTTATTTGGATTCGCTGTTTCGTTATTTTTCCGACTTATTTCACGAAGTATTTCACTGTAGCCGAGTTTCACGCAACACCAGACAAAAATGTAGATCCAGAGCATCCGGAGGCTTCAAGAAATAGGGCAAATTAAGGGTCTCAAACTACCAATATACCAACATACAACATAGCCATCAAATAGAATGTGACTATATTACATAGTTTTAATAAAGGGTTTCATTACCGACAGATAAAACTACAATTATGGAGTAAAATCATAATAACAAATATGTTTCAGATCTTAAAACCCAGATAAATCTGTATCTCAGGCATAAGGGCAGCATGACGAGGCCTCGGACGTCTGGTTCCATTCACACCCACTGTGAGCAAGTGTAACTTGGCCGATTTTCTCTACAATGGAGCACTTCGCCCAAAACCACTCTGAGTGGCTGAGTTCACATCAAAACCAGGTGAGTATGCTGAACTTTTGAAATGTGGGTGGAGTTCCCCTTTAAGTGTATTGAGCTGACTAGCTGGTGGATCCACACGAATACAGATACTGGAAGCACAGGGAGGGTGATCAAGGAGGTGGGGGTTGCTCACATATGTTCAGATGTAGTTGAAAGGTGTGTGAATGGGTGGAAGAGGTGGAGGGGGGTATGTAAGGTGTGTAAGCACACACACACACACACTCACACACACACACACACACTCACTCACTCACTCTATTGAAAGGAAAATGATGTAATCTCTCACTCCCTCGTCAAGCGCCTCCATGCATGCCTCCCTTTTGGGAATCCCTTTCTGATTAACACCTGTTACACTCCTTCTCCTGCACCCACCACCCCCCCACCCTCCTGCACTCCCTCCCACTGCCTTCTCCACCCCTCGCTCGCTTCAGGCAGGCTGCAGCGTTTTGCGGCGCAGCGTGATAAGGCCCCGTCCTGGGGCTCGGGGTTCCTTTATTGATCGACGTGGAGTCATTAATCAAGCCGAACCCGTGCTTTAACGGGGAGAGTTAAGAAACGCAAGGGTCAGAATGAGTCCATGTGGGCCTTCAGGCCTGCAGTAATAACTACTGTAGGACACTGTGAGCAGGTTCAGGGTCACATGACCACAGGCGGCAATTCCCTGATTAAAAAATGCATTAGTCTCGCGAGGAGAACGTGGGCAGAACGTGGGCAGAACGTGGGCAGAACACGCTATTGCTGGCTAAAGTGTTTTACAAGGCATTTTTTTATGCTCTATGGTTTGACCAGCACAAAGAAATCTGGACCGGAGCTGCCCTCTAGTGGCCAGAGCACGCCGTAGGCCCACCTCAGCAAGGTCATTCGTCATTTGAGGACAGGTTGGCAATTGGCAGTGGCCATTTCTGTAGGCACTGCGCTGACCGGCTAAATGCTGAGGGTTACATTACACTCTGCGCAGAAACGGGGTTCTCCAGAAAAGGGTTCTCTTAAACAAACACATTCAGAAGGTCTCGCTCCCACCTAACCATACAGAAGAACCACTATACCAGGCACAGAACCTTTTGAACATTCAACTGATTGGTCTACTCTTCCCACCACCCCCCAAAATTATAGACGCTTACAAAAGGGTTCTTCGGTGGTTCTTTAGCCCCATAGAACCCAGCAGGGAACCATTTAAATATTCAAACGGCTCTTCAATGACGTAAAAAAAAACACCCATTCCACACCCTTACAAACGGGTTGTTCGGTGGTTCTTTAGGTGGTTCTTAATTACAACTGTTCTCCAGAGAACCCATCAAAGAACCATTTAAACATTCAAATAATTGTTCAAACATTTAAATGGGTTCTACTCCCCCCTCACACACACACACACCATTTTACACCCATACAAATGGGTTCTTCAGGGGTTCTCTAGCAATTCCAGTCGTTGTCCATAGAACCTAGAAAAGAACCATTTAAACCATTCAAATGATTGTTCAACACTTTAGGTTCTACCTCACCCCACACTAAATTCTCAGGGGTTCTTTAGCTAAGGCAATGGCTCTTCAATGACATCTAGGGTTCTACCCGCCCCCCATTCTAGACCCGTAGAGTTCTTTAGTGGTTCTTTAGCAAAGGCATTAGTTCTCCATAGAATGGCATGGTTCTCCATAGTGTGGAATAGGGGGCAGGTGGAACCTTTTCAAGGTGCTGGCTTCTAGAGAACCACTGCCTTAGCTAAAGAACCCCACGCCAAATTCTCAGGGGTTCTCCAGCAAAGGCAATTGTTCTCCACACAACCCATCAAAGAACCACGTAAACATTCAAATGCTTGTTTAACCCCCTGGGTTCTACCCCACTCCACACCCTCTTCTACACTTCTTCAGGGGTTCCTTAGCTAAGGCAACGGTTCTCCGTAGAACCAAGGCAACTCAAACAATCCAATGAATGTTTACATGGTTCTCCGCTCAAATTATGTGATGTGGTTCTGCCTTGTGTTCTTAAGTAAGGGCAATCGCTCTTCATAGAACTATTTGGAGCATGCTGATGGTTCTATAGGAGGTGCTCTGGTTCTATAAAGAACCACTGCCATTGCTAAAGCACCCCATTTTTAGTTCAAGGCCCTTAAAAATGAGCTATACGGGGGTTCTCTAGCAAAGACAGCGGTTCTCTTTAGAACCAATTCAATGTTTAACCATGTTTAAATGGTTCTTTGGGTTCCGCTGGTTCTGTAAAGGTATAGTCAGTGGAGCATCAGCATGATCCTGAAGCTTTAAGGTGGAACTGATACAGAATGGAGAGGAAGTTACTCTCTCACACACACACACACACACACACACACACTGTCAGCCTGCTTCTGCTAGGTCGTCCACCCCTTTGAAGACGCTGCCAAATGGAACACAGACCAAAGGGACATCTGGGGTGTCACTCACGCAAGCGCATTTACACACACACACACACACACACACACACATACCTGCGAGGTAAAACAAGATTAAAGGGGAAGTACACCTATTTATCAAACTTGCATAATTCAGAGTGTGAGCTGAGCTCATTCGCATGGTGTGAAACTGAACCTGGCATCGGTCGCCATGACAACAACACAGATACAGCCCATAATTTATTTCCTATCCAAACCCACCAGTGCAGCTACAACACGAGTCTTCATATGGAGTTTTATATGGAACGATGATGATGATGATGGTGATGATGATGATGAGGGTAAAATAGTGAATAGAGAATCTCAGCTAATGCAGTTTTCTTTAGGGACTACTTTTTGCCGCACTACAGCCGCCCTGCAGCATGTATCCCTCCACCGTTTTAATGATATGCGGTTTTAAAAGCAGGTTCTAGAGCCGAACTCTTCTCAGAACTCTGGTAGAACAGTGTCTCAGGCATCAGGCAGCGTCTTCATCACCATTAGGTGGAAGATGGGAGTGGCGCCACCATAAACCCACTACCAAGCTCAGCATGTAAAACTAATCCCGTCCAATTAAACTTAGGGCTTAGGCCCACCCCCCCTTTCTGAAAAGCTGAGCAGGCTGTCCACAAACTTTTGGACATCTAATGTAATTGAGATGGTAGATGGTCCACACAGGGCTCTGCGTAACGTTAGCAGGGTGCAGACGTGGTCAGTCTGCTCCAGATGGTGGAAATACACTGTGCGTATATGTTGACAAAAGTATTGGGACGCCTGCTTGTTTTCACGTTTTCTTCTGAAATCACGGCTATTAGAAAGGAGTTACTGTCTTTCTACTGTCCAGAGAAGAAGGCTTTCTACTAGATTTCTGGTGGAGCAGAATTGCTGTGAGGATTTGATTGCATTCAGGTCAGCTCATCCTTTAAGGGGTTCGGAAACTTGGGGGTGTGACCCGAGGGTGAAGACAGTGAGCAGGTTTTATTTGGAGGCATTTTATTACAACACCTGTGATTCAGTGTGAGACAGAGACCATATGCCATGTAATATACTGTGCATGTCCGACAGCGTCCCTTCGAGTGAACCCGTGAACCTGTGAACCCTGCCCACTTTTTCTGCTTGACAAAACTTTGTGGACGTGGACAAATGCCGCTCCAGACCAGGCCGCTTGCTCCATACACCCATCCCCCCCCACCCCCGAGTACGGAACACAGCCCCTTTCAGGACGACCCACCCACACCAAGCCTTTTTAACTCAGCCCATTCCCACTGGTGTTACACATGGAGGTTTCAGCCCGGTGCAAAACAAGGCCGAGCCAATCAGAACAGAGCTCATTTACATACACTAGTATTAAATGCACAGTGCTGTCACAAACAAAAAAAAGAGAGAGAGAGGTCAGAAAAGGGACATGGTGCTGACACAGGTGTTCAGTTGTGCACACACACACACACACTCTCTCTCACACACACACACACACACACACACACACACTCTCACACAGCTTGTCTAATCTCCATACAAAAGCACAGGCTACAGAAAGGTCACTGCGCCCAATGCCGAGCGTGGGCCCGAGGTGTATAAAGCCACCACCCCTCCCCCATACACACACACACACACACACACAGCACTGGGCTGTGGAGCTCTCTCTGTGTGATGGAGACCTTTGGGTGGAGTTTTCTTTTTCTAAAATGCTGAGCAGGCTGTCCACAAACTTTTGGACATCTAGTGTAATTCAGTAGTCATGTGCATCACAAGGAGTAGAGTAGACGGTCCACACAGGGCTCTGCGTAACGCTAGAACGCCAGACGCTAGAAATACACTGTGCGTATATGTTGACAAAAGTATTCGGACGCCCGCTGTTTTCACTGTTTCTAAAATCAAGACTATTATAAAGAGCTGATCCTGCTTCTGTTGGAGTAACTGTCTCTACTGTCCAGAGAAGAAGACTTTCTACTAGATTTACTAAAGGAGCACTGCTGTGAGGATTTGATTGCATTCAGTAACAAGAGCATTGTAAGTGAGGTCAGCTCATCCAGTGAGTACTGGATGGAGCGGCATCCATAGTATTGTAGAGAAGTACTGCCAATAGAATAGGGCTCTCTGGAGCGGATAGTAAACATCATGAAGCTATTGGCTCCATGCTGCCTAATACAGCCAGGCGTGGGTTATAGAGGGGTATAAAGCCCCCCAGCATTGAGGAGCTGTGGAGCAGTGGAAGAGTTGTGTTCTCTGGAATGATGGTGATGGTGGTGGAGCTCCATCCAGTACTTTTGAATGGGATGGGATGAGTTGGGGTTGATGAGTTGGGGTGGTGCTCATCTCATCCAACATCCTGACCTCACTAACGCTCTTGCTGCTGAACACAATCAAATCCTCAAAGCAATGCTGCTCCTCCGAAACCTAGCAAAAAGACAACAAACAAAACTACCCTTGGGTGTCCAAATACTTTTGCATAGCATAGCATAGCATGTCACCGTCACCGTGTCAGAGGCCACGTAAGCAGGCTAACGTCAGTTGTTACGAAGGGCTTATGTAGGTGTCAAGCGGCCTAACCTACAGTAGTGTTCGCTCTCCCTTGACAATTACACGGCGTAACACGGCGCACCGCGGCACCGTAATGAAGACCCGAGATGAGCTGAATAGCTCCGCGGCCCGTGACAAGTCTAGTGTGAAATGAGTTCGGTAAATAAAAGCGATCCGGGTCCATTTGAATGCAAAACGAGGACGGCGACGCAAACCAAATAGAGCCGTTTAAGTGATATTTCTGAGCGGCTCCGGCCTGAGCTCCCCTACGCTTTCAATATTTGCGGCCCAGTGAGGCTAAAGCGGGGGCAAATTGCCTGGATAATTGAGCACGGGAGCCGTCGGAGTAGAGGCAGGAGGGTCAGCCAGCAGGGTTTAATTACAGTGTGCAAATATTCCCCATTTCTAATTAAATCTGAAATACAAGCTACATGGAGTTCAAATGAACCTCAGGCCGCCCGACTCGACTCGACCCGACCTATCTTCTGTTATTTACAGGGGAATATATTAACATATAAGCGTGATATTTATATATTTATATATATATATTTACTCTGCACTCGTCCTGAAGCCACGGGAAGTAAAGAAGATCGAATCCAAGGATCAAGCGATCCTGAAATCTGGCTAATAGCGCTAATAACGCTAATAACAGGTTCTTCAGTTCTTCAGAAACATAAGGGTTCTTTGAGCGATGCCGTAGAAGAACCACTTCAAAAATGTTCTCTAATGAGGCTCTGAGTGGCTCTTAGGTGCCATCGGCAGCCGGAGTCTGAGAGAGCACAACCGGCCGGCCGTGCTCTCTCCAGGTGGGTAGGTGGCGCTGTCTCTCGCCTTCGTCACATTTAAAGTGGTGAAATAGTGGTAGCTGGTGTGGTGAAGCTGGGGACCCCGGCGCTTTCCATGGCCTTGCCCATTTCCTCCCTGATTTGACCGATGGCTGGGGTTCGAACATCCACAAAAGGTTCCACCAATCACTGCAAGCAACTAGGGTTCTTTTATAGTGTAAAAAAGGGGTTCTTCATATCATAACAATAGTGGAACCATTTTTGATGCTATATAGAACCTTCAAGAACCAAACAAAAGGGTCCAACAAGTCCTAAAAATCTATTCAAGCTTCCATCCATGCCTGAAACCCCCTTCCCTCCTAGTGCAAACTGGAAGAAAATGGGGAAATTTTGACAAATTTAGAACAACACAAGTGTTCTCTTTAAGAAACCAGGGTTCTAGAGCCATTAACCAATCAGCCCTTCCGTAGGAACTCTAGTTCTAAAGGAGGCCGGGCCTCCCTTGGCTCTCAAAACAGACTCAATTCTTCACGGCAAGGATCCCACAGCTGTCCGATATAATGTTCGTTATCAGTGTCTAGAGGACACTAGAGGGCGCTCTCAACAACATGGAACTGGATTAGGATTCAAATATGCCTGGATCGCCTGGATCGGGACGTCCCTATAAAGAAGACATCTGCCTCTTCATGCAACCAAAAATGGTTCTTTTTTATGGCATCTGGACTCAAAGAACCTTTTATTTTACTTACATTAATTTACGTAATTTACGTCTTAATTTATGTATTTACTTTTTGCTCCACGTCACGCACATTTCTGCAGATTCCTCAAGATTTCTGGCTCCATGCTGAAGCTTTTTTGTAAAAGAGGTGCAGGATACTGTGAAGAACCTTAAAGAACCATTAAGGATCCTTAATTGTTAAAGGTTCACACACGAAGCTATTTTATTTACAAAAACCTCAAGAACCTGAAGAACCTGAGGTGAAGAGCCCCATGAGCACTGATGCACCCTGAAGCGTCACCGGCGGGTGTGGATTCCCTGTCCTTCCTACTAGAACTAGAACGTTACGTAATGTAAAGCAACAGAACTGACCTCAGAGAACTTGGCGCTAGAACCCCTATCGTTCCCCTGCATGGAAATGCGAAAGCGATAACTGAAGGCACGAAGGGCAGCAAAACATCTCAACTCCATGATTTGCTTAGTTAATAAATAAGAAAAATTCTCTCTGTGCACTCGCAACGACAAAGTGAAGGTACCGGAAAGGGTTCTGCCCTAGAACATGCATGTTTCTAAAGACCCTTCAGGTGCTAAAAGCCTCTGAACATTGGGTTAAAGTTCTCGAATCCCTGAAACCCTCGACTCGTTACTGTTACAAGCTCACCCTAGAATAAGAAACACTGGGTGTGAATACACTCCGACCGACACGGGTTCGATATAGCATCAAAAAAGGGTTCTTTGACTCCGAAAACAAAATGAGAACCTGTTAGGGCTTTCTACAAAAGCTTCCACCAATCACTGCAAGCAACTAGGGTTCTTTTATAGTGTAAAAAGGGGTTTCTTTATATCATAACAATAGTGGAACCATTTGTGGTGCTATATAGAACCTTTAAGAACCAAACAAAAGGGTCCAACAAGTCCTAAAAATCTATTCAAGCTTCCATCCATGCCTGAAACCCCCTTCCTTAAGCGAGGGTTCCTTAAGCAACTTTTCCCAATTGTATCCCGAATTTGGGAATTCCCAGTCCCACCTGCACTGGGAAGGTCGTCCCGTCAAACTGCCGCCAACACAACACTGCTGGAGCTCAACTGCTAACTGCTAATTCTGTTATCAGCTAACAGACCACAGTCCACGCTTGCATTCTGGGATTTCCAGGTCAGGGACTGAATATGCAACCATGGCGGAGCCAGCGCTTAGACAGTAGGGCCACTCAGAATCCCTAGATACATTGGGCTGGTGACTGGACAAGCGCTAAGTAGGCGTTACAACAAAATGACCAGTTTATTAATCGGTCATGGGAGCGTTATTCATGGGGATGCTTGGCGCTAATTAAGCTAATCTGAATTCCCCAGGCCTTTTCAAATGTGGTTCTTTTCTCAGAGACGTGGAAAGCTGACGAGCTTTCGAGAGAACTGCTCAGAGAGAAAGTACACCTGATCACTCCACTCCCACGGCAAGGCGGTTCAGTTCACTCTGCCAGAGCTGGAAAAATACACACCCTTCAAAACCAGCCAATCAAAGAAGTCCAAAGGGTCAAACAACCCCGCTAAAGCAAGCGCGCTAACATCAGACGCGCTAACATCAGACGCAACGGGCCAGAAATGAGAGAGCGTGGCCACAATATTGACTAATCTAACGATCTGTGGAGGTGAATTACGCTAGACCGATCTGGCGGAGGCAGCGAGGAGAGGAATGTCGGTGTGAAATAAGGACTGCAAGCGTAATTTACACAAAACCACACACTGGCGTCGAGCCAAAATCAAACCTACGCAGTTTTCCCACTTACCCGGGATGTAGTCGGTCAGCCAAGACTTGTTCGGTGTTAAGTTTGCTTCTTTAGTTCTGCTACGATGCTAATGTAGCTAATGTAGCCAAGAAACGGAAACTTATGCTGCACCTATTAGCATGGACAGATCGCGCTGAGTCGTTAAAGGGACAATATGGAGAAAATGAAGAACATAACCATGGCTACATCAGTTGAAAATAAGCCCATATCACCCAATAAAGGGGTCCATGGTTCGAAACCCGTGACTCGACATTGTTATAATGTTACCTTATGACAATAAAGACCAACAGGGGTTCTATTTAGCATAGAAAAGGGTTCTTTGATTCCGAACAGCAGCAGAACCCCTTTTAGAGCTTTCTACAAAAGCTTCCACCAATCCCAAGAAGCCTTTTAGTGGGCTTTATAATTTCTATAATTCTTGAACTTTTGAACAAGTGGTTGAACAACAGTGGAACCCTTTTTGGTGCTTAGATAGAACCAAAGAAACTATAAATAAAAAAAAGGTTCTATAGTAATTTTAGCTTTGCTACGATGCTAATGTAGCTAAGTAACGGAAACTTATGCTGCATCTATTAGCATGAACAGATTGCGCCGAGTCGTTAAAGGGACAATATGGAGAAAATGAAGAACATAACCATGGCTACATCAGTTGAAAATAAGCCCATATCACCCAATAAAGGGGTCCATGGTTCGAAACCCGTGACTCAACATTGTTATAATGTTACCTCTTGACAATAAAGACCAACAGGGGTTCTATTTAGCATAGAAAAGGGTTCTTTGATTCCGAACAGCAGCAGAACCCCTTTTAGAGCTTTCTACAAGAAGGGTTCTTGAACTCATAGGGTTCTGAAACCCTTTTTTGGTGCTTAAACAGAACCCAATAATCTATAAAAAGTTCTCTAGTAACTTTAGCTTTGCTACGATGCTAATGTAGCTAAGTACTGGGAACTTATGCTGCACCTATTAGCATGGACAGATCGCGCCGAGCCGTTAAAGGGACAATATGGAGAAAATGAAAATAAGCCTAATGGCCCAATAAAGGGGTCCACAGCCCTTGCGAGACCCTCTCGAAGGTGAAAAGAACATCTGTAGGAGAAACTACAACTGTTCTGGGTGGGATTGAAATGCTAATGCTAGCCTGGTTGTACTGCGCAATGCATGCTGGGAATTGAAAACTCTGCCTCCTCCATTCCACTAGAAATCCTCCGCACCTCCCTTCACCTTCCCCACCACACCGTCTCCACCCTTCAAAGCTGCCCAGAACTCCTCCCTCCCAGTTCCAGCTATTCCAGGGCGTGGTCCGCATCAGCGAAATGCTCATTTTAGGCTCTAGACTTGCTCAGGTGGTCTCTGGCAATATGACACAGTGTGGTCTCTAAAAATGGACGTAAGTGTGGACAACCTACAGGGCAGGACGCAGGACGTCTTGGCCAACTACATTTCAGGGTGCGTGGAAAACTGCATAACGTTGATTTTCCGCTAAACTGTCGCTTTAAATAGATCAAAGAAATGTAATGTTTGTAAATCTCATTCTCCCCCCGTGTCATTGTCCGAGTCCATTTCGGTCATGGTAGAGCTGTACCACTCTGCATTCTCCTCCTGCTGCCCCTGAACACCCAGCACGGAGACCCCGTCAGCGTCCGGCTTTGCCTTCATGTTCATCGCCTCCTGCTGTTGACCCTGATGCTTGCGCTTGGTGTGCCGCCGCAGAGTGTTGCGCTCCGCGAACCGCATGTGGCACAGCAGACACTGGAAGGGCTTTTCGCCCGTGTGTACCCGCTGGTGCCTCGTCAGTTCCGCCGCCTCTCGGAATCGCCGCGGGCAGAGCTGGCACACGAAGTTCCGCTGACCCGTGTGGATATGCTTGTGCCGCTCCAGATGGCTCGAGCGTTTGAAGGCTTTGTCACACAGCTGGCACACATGGGGCTTGTTCTGGGAGTGGGTGATGGAGTGGCGCTCGAGGTCCGAGAGGTAGTAGAACACCCGCGGGCAATACTGGCAGTAGAGAATGCGACGCGGGCCGAGCGCCTGCGGATCCTGGTTTTTCGGGTGGTTGGTGGGGAATATGGGCGACTGTGGGCGAAGAGGCGGAGTGGAGGACGACGGCGGCGGTGGCGGAAGGCCGTCACCAGAAGCGGGGCTTTGCAAAGGGTCTGTTTGGTCCACTGGGGTGGAAGTCGTCTCAGAGACTGGCGACAAAACGTCCTCAGTCTTACAGAGGTCCTCTGCGGCACGAGGTTTGGAGGGGGACCCCGTCTGGGTTGCCTCGTTACAGGTTGAGGTTGCAGCAACGGAAAGGGTCTCGATGGATTTAGGCTGGCTTTCTGCTTTTTGTACAGCAGACACCGCTAGTCTGACTAGTGCCTCCTGGAAAGACGTGGGTGTGTCAGAGCAGGGTTCTGTTTTAATTTGCTTGGCGGGACTCTTAGAGGCTGTCGAGGGGGCGGTCGGTGAGGTAGGGGCAGGAGAAGGATCGCAGGGCTTGTTTTGTCCTGAGAGGTCTGTAGGAATAGTACAGGAGACTGGTTCTGGTTTAAGGCCGAGGGATCCTGAAGCGGAGGTCGTGGCGGAAATTTGAGAAAGTTGTCCTGATACTTGCGGAGATGAGAGAACAAGAAAGACGGAGGAAGACGAAGACTGAGTGTTCTGGGAAAGGGCCAAGGGTAGTGACAAGGTCATGACTCCGGGATTGGCGCCAGTCGCTGACGACGATAGTGTCTGAATTTGGGACTGCGGGAGGAGGAGGATGGGAGTGTTTGATCCAGTGTTACTCGCCACAATCTGAATAGGAAGGGAAGGCAGGTTGGATATGACCGGCAAGGCCGTTGACTTGGCCTCGGCTGTAGGCTCGGGGGAGGTAGAGGTCTTCTCTACCTTTAAGGTTTCCAGCGAGGTTTCCATTGGAAGGCCAGGAGGTGACTCCCCCAAAGACAGATTCAGAAGTGGCATCTCCTGCGCAGGGTCGGCACCTTGGCCGGCACCTCGGTCGGCCTCGGTCTCCTCGTCCTCAAGCCGTGCGAATCCAGGGCTGATCTGCTCATCCTTTGGCATCTCTGAAGGATCTATCTGGGGAACCTTCTGACCGTCTGGAGTGAGTGTGTAGGGAATGCCTTGGTCGTCAATGAGCAGCGTATCCTTCGGATCAAGAGGTGAAAAGCTGGTGCCAGGAGACTGCGGATCCCAGTCTTCCACGTGGAAACTGCTCGTATGCCCATCGCTTCTTGAGGAAAGCCAGCATTCGTCCTCCTCCTCCTCCTCATCTTGCTCTACTTCTATAAGTGGTGCATCATCCTCAATTTCATCTACCTCCATTAGTAATGAACCCTCGAATCCCGAATCTAGAACCCATTTACATTTCTCCCTATCCCTGCCCTTCTTCTTTGGCAGGCTTAAATCCAACGCTTCGCACATCTCGTCCTGCACTGTGACTTCTCCAGGATGAGTCCCAGCTTCACGCATTGCTAAATCAAATCCCTCCTGCCTTTCAGAAGATGGGATTTGGCTTTTACAGTCGGCTGGGTAGCAATCTTGACCGAATTCGGCTCCTCCGGCGTTACAGTCTCGAGTATTTTCCAGTGCTTTGCCGGTTTTGCTCCTCCCTTGAGTAGATTCATCAGCAGACTCCATAACATGAGCAAAGTCCTGCATCTTCACCTCCTCTTTGGCAACGTAACCGGATCCTTTATCAGATCCTCTGCTACTAGTAGAACTCCCTATTAGTAAGGGGGATTGTCGTTGAACTTTCACCGCTGGTGAATCGCCGGGTGAGAGGTCGGTACTTAAATGTATCGCTTTGGTAACCGCTTCGTTCGTTTCCGCGAAAGCGTCTTCGGTCATGCCGTTGGGTGTTAATCTCGAAGCTACCGGTGCAGAGTCTGTTTTGGTTTTTGGAGACGTGGCACCATTCATGCCAGCTGGACTCGGCTGAACGGTGTTGCCTGAAACAGAATCACGGTCAGGTTTTGGTGACCTCTCACTGCAACGTCCTCGGCTGTCAGGGCTTACTTCACCCAGCTCTTGAGGAACCCCTGAGATGGAGGGAACAGTCTGGAGGATTTGGTCTTCAGGCTCAAATTCCATTGAGGATCTGACCCAACAGCTCGATTTCACTGGCTCTGGGTCTTTGATTGGTGGATGGGTGAGAAGGTCGTTTGAACCATGAGTGTCCTGACTTCGATCGCTGGCCTAACACTCGATGTCACTCGACGTTTGCTGAAGGAGTCAGTCGATTACTACCTGAGAAACCGCCAGAGCATTTCTTCCAAAGCCTCTTGTACCAACGATGCGAGCAGAACCATTTCTGGATGTGATGCAGATGTTGGTCTTCATCCATGTTACGGTTACGGCTGCCGGTCAGGGACCTTAATCTGGAAAGAGACAAAGACAGGCAGACCTGAAGACACTCTTGCAGTGCGCTGACAACATTTGAGACCATGTTTGAGGGTTTGATGTTTGCAGAAACCGATCATAATTTTTGAGCGACGATTTTGATCTATCCACCCGGAGAGAGCACTGGCAGTTGTGCTCTCTCAGACTCCGGCTGCTGATGGAAACTACTACCTCTACAGTCCAGAGAAGGCAGCTTTCTACTAGATTTTGGAGAAGCACTGCTGTAAAACACTGAACTCCCCAACTCGTCCCAAAGTACTGGATGGAGCTCCACCACCATCATTCCAGAGAACACAGCTCCTCCACTGCTCCACAGCTCAATGCTGCTGGGGGGCTTTATATACACCCCTCTACCCCTCCTATTCTATTGGCTGTACTTCTCTACAGCTGTGTGTGTGTATGTGTGCATTTGCACATCTGTGACAGCAATGGGGGCGAATTAAAGTAGTTGAATGCATTTATTAGAAGGGGTGTCCACAAACATTTGGACACACAGTGTATATTGTATACGAATGTGTATTGCTTTTCACTTTTTCAGAGTTTCGTGATAAACAGACCAATAGAAATGCTCCGAAATGACCTGGGGTCAAATCTGTTGCTGTTTTTGGAGATACAAGTTTTTTCTTAACGGCAGCGACAAACTACAGCATACGAATGATTAACTTTGAGCTTTCGCTTCCTAAACGCCAGGCTGCTGGACGCTGACCTCGGACTGCGTTACTGAGCATGTTTACCTCAGGCAGTGGTGTCAGCTTTCTGATCCAAGTCCATCTCAGAGCTGTCAGGTCTCTGTCGAGAGGCGATTCCCACGCCATGCTCTTCCTCACGACATTCCCTAAAAACACAGCAGATGACCGAATTAAAAGAACACCAGCACTGTGCAGAAACGTGGGCTAAGCTGAGAGCTACGGGGTGCTCCCCAAACCTCAATTACTTTCGGTCAGCCAGGCCGCAGAGCCCCGTCCACACCTGCCCTTACCTTTTATAAATGAGAGTCTCAATTGAGTAAAGAGTAAAACCAGGGAAACTGATACTGTAGGGTGGTCTCTGTATATAGTGTCCCCGACAGCAAGGCCCTGCGTCCCTATGTCCAGGTAAATCGACACTATATGGACATTACTGGGACAGCTGCTCCGACTCGTCCCATCCATCGCTCCACTGCCAAACCTAAGACCCCCAATAACCACAATAAGACCACAGAGGCAAGAAAGACACCCTCAGAGCCGGAGGAAGACCATGAGAGGACTCTCAAGGGGGGATCCGTCCTCCTCCGATCAGAACTATTTATTAATTATTGGTGATCTACTGCTCAGGTGTGCTGATATCATCATAATATCATAATAATAATCATAATATAGTATAACTAATATAATCATAGTAGTGATGGTCATGAGTATGAGAGTAATGATGGTTAATGGCGGCAATATTAATAATAACAGTGGCAGATGGTTGAGAGTCTGTATAGAGACTATATTATTATTATTATTAATAATAATAATAATAATAATATTTTTTGTTGTTGTTTTTTTTTTAATAACCTGAATGTATTCTCTCCCACATGTGCACAGCCAGCCACACCTCTTTTTCGAACTGCTGCCGATGCAACGCACCAACTAGCAGACGCCAGTCACGGCCAGCACTGCCCTAGTGTGATGGAGGGGGATAGCGCCATCTACCCACCCTAGAGAGAGCGAGACCAATTGTGCTCTTTCTGGGCCCCGGCTGCCGATGGCTAGCAGCGTGAATGGGATACGAACCAGCAACCCTCTGATCACAGTTTATTATTATTTATGACACCATTATTACTGTTATTATTATTATTATTATTATTATTAGACACATTTAAAATGACATATGTGAACAATTGTGTTTTGGCAATCATCTGAGAAGGGATAATGGAAGTCAATGTAAATTTTAATATTTAAATTTTGGAGCATTTCTATTGGTCCATTCATTATGAAATTCTGACACAATATAAAGAACAACTGCCAGATTTACATTGCAGAGAAAAGTGAAAAATGGATGATTAGCAATGATTAACAATAGTATAAACATATTATTTTATTATATAATATTATAACATTTTATTATTGTATCATGGCATTATTGTATATAGTATTATTATAACTGCTATTACACAATAAGAGAGCCTCATTAAGACCTTTTGGGCTGAAGGGTTATTATCCAATCACAGAACCCGGTTCTCGCACCCGTGATCAGATCAGAGTAACCTACACACAGAGCCCTCGGCCTGTCATCAGCTATCAGCGAGTAGTCCGGCTCGCCTTCCATACGAGGAGAACCGAGACGGGAGGGGCTGCTCGCTCCTCTTTAGTCTCACAGACTTCAGATTTCAGAATAAAAGTCCTGAGAATGATTACGTCAATTCTGAGGCGCTAAGATGGCTGGGTTTATTATATAATATGGTTTATTAATTCAACAGTGGTATCGGGTCGAGTATCGTCCGATTCGAAAAATATCGGTACAGATATCGGTATCTGTATCGGAACATAAAAAGATGAATCGGTGCATCCCTAGTCATTTTAGCCTCAGCCATTACACAAAAACTGTTACTACTACAGCATGTCACGAGGGACGTCAGACCAAGGCATATTTTAATGGATCGGGTATCACCTAATTTAATCCCGATCAAGTTCAGGGTCTTTGCTTTAACCACGGTGTTCAGAGCGCCATCTGGTGTCCTGGAGGCGTCATCAACACAACCCAACACCCATCCAGCCGTCATCTTACAGAAGGATCGTTTAGGACCCAATACGTTAGCCAGCAGATGTAGCTAGCATGCTACTAGTTAGCCAGTCGAGCTGATCCCCCTTATATTGTTTTAGCTAGTGGTTGGTTTTTTCAATTATCTGCTGATCTTGAAAAGGTTAGCTGGATAGCGAGAGCACAATAGCTAGCTAGCTTTACCTGTTGGTATCAGCTTTATATGCCAGCGTAGCAACAAAAATATTATATGGGTGAACTTGAGCTAATATGTGATTCATATTTAATAAATAAAGTTTAATAGCGACGCTTTATCCAGATAAAAGCTTCTCAGTGATGATCAGTAAATTTATTTACATTAATTTTAATGTGGTGTATAAGTACGACAGCCATGTGAGGATGGACAATTAATCACGTACGTGATTTTAACCGATGGAGCAGTGTGGATGTTCTCAGAAGGTAAATAAAGGAGTTGAGGTTCTGCAGTGTGGAACCTGAAAACAGACCATAATATCTGACCCTTTATAGAACTCTCACTGAAGCGCTCCGTTTTACCAGCGGGAGAACCGGGAGAACCGCTCGCTCGGCTTTCTGTGTTTATAAACCAGCTCTGAAGAACCCGTTTAGAACCGAGTGGAGGCTAATGCTAATGCTAACACACACACACACACCCCCACACACACACACACACACACACACTCCCCCACTATAAACCAGTTATTACACACTAGTAGACCAACAACAACCACAGATACCAAAGATACCACTACACACACACACACACACACACACACACACACACACACACAGGAAGGGAGCTGATTGGTCAGGGCTGGATTATTAGATATTAAATATTATAAAACATCATTTTAAGATTTGAAGTCTCGACTGAACTAAATCAGTCAGTGCAGAATGTCTGCTTATAGAACCTGATATTAAAAACGAAATGAAAGTCAATGTAAACAGACTTTATTCCGGGTCATTTTGGAGCGTTTCTATTGGTCCGTTCAGCAGGAAACAGTTTAATATAATTAATATTTTTATTATTTAATATTTTATATGATCTTTTTTCTTCCAGATTCAACCAGTATGACCGAGCTGGTTGACCACCATGTCTGACCTGACCATGCTGGTCCACCAGTGTGACCGGTTAACCCATCCAGCTCGTACCATGTACCGGTCAGGGGCTAAGAGCTACTGGTCTCGGGTTGGGTTCTAACAGTAGTTACATCAGGGTCAGAGAACCTCGGTGGGCAGAACTTACGCGTCAGAACTCGGCCCGACCCACTTTCACTTCTTTATTTACTACCGTTCCTAACAGACTGCAGCCTCGCTGAGAGAGAGACACTGACCCACACAGAGAGAGAGAGAGAGAGAGAGAGAGATAGAGAGACACTGACCCACAGAGAGAGAAAGAGAGAGAGAGACACTGACCCACAGAGAGAGAAAGAGAGAGAGATAGAGAGACACTGACCCACAGAGAGAGAAAGAGAGAGAGAGACACTGACCCACAGAGAGAGAGAGAGAGAGAGAGAGACACTGACCCACAGAGAGAGAAAGAGAGAGAGAGACTGACCCACAGAGAGAGAGAGAGAGAGAGAGAGAGAGAGAGAGAGACACTGACCCACAGAGAGAGAGAGAGAGAGAGACACTGACCCACAGAGAGAGAGAGAGAGACACTGACCCACAGAGAGAGAGAGAGAGAGAGAGAGACACTGACCCACAGAGAGAGAGAGAGAGAGAGAGACACTGACCCACAGAGAGAGAAAGAGAGAGAGACACTGACCCACAGAGAGAGAGAGAGAGAGAGAGAGAGAGACTGACCCACAGAGAGAGAGAGAGAGAGAGAGAGAGAGAGAGAGAGACTGACCCACAGAGAGAGAGAGAGAGAGAGAGAGAGAGAGAGAGACTGACCCACAGAGAGAGAGAGAGAGAGAGAGAGAGAGAGAGAGACACTGACCCACAGAGAGAGAGAGAGAGAGAGAGAGAGAGACACTGACCCACAGAGAGAGAGAGAGAGAGAGAGAGAGAGACACTGACCCACAGAGAGAGAGAGAGAGAGAGAGAGAGAGAGAGAGAGAGAGAGACACTGACCCACAGAGAGAGAGAGAGAGAGACAGAGAGAGTGGGGGGGGGAGAGAGTGTGGGGGGGGGGAGTGGGGGGGGGTAGAGAGAGGAGGGGAGATGGGGGGGGGGGAGATGGGGGGGGGGAGAGAGGGGGGGGGGGGGATGGACGCCATTACGCGGAGTCGAAGGTCCGACAGGAGGAGGAGGTGAAGGCGAGTGAGCCGCCATGGCCGCTCGGACCCGAGCCCTTCCCCGCACGCGCTCGACGACTTAAAGCCGCGAGAAGCAGCGCTCGCACCCACACCGGCTCCCCTACGCTCGGCGGACGGCGGGGCACGCGCTCCGGGCTCGAACCTGCGACCGGCCATTTTCTCACCACGGTTCGAGCCGGTGACAAACACACACACACACACACACACACACACACACAGCTCAGCTCGCGCACAGACCGCTACCTCAAAGTTTCGGACCCTAACCGCACAGCTCAAACCGCGGCCAGTCGCGCGACAGCCCGGTACCGGAGACGAGCGCGCGGAAAGCCGCTCGCGTCTCACTCTGCGCGTTTCCGCTGAATAATATTGAATATGAAAGTGTTCTCACCCCGCGAGACAGCACTGGCTAACCCCAGCCTCGCGCACTTCCGGAAGACCAAATCTGAATGAATGAGGGGGCGGAGAGAGAGGAGGGGGGGGGGTCACAGAGCGAGGGTGGGGGGAGAGCAGAGGGGTGGTGTAGTGTCACACAGTTCTACATCCGCCACCACCACCCTGACGAATATTACTGTACTGTCATCTTTATTATTATTATTATTATTATTATTATTTATAATACTTCATATTTATTTAATATACCCTAATAAAAATAGTATTATATATATATTTATACACACATAATATATAACATATTATATATAGAATATATTATATAATATATATAAATATATATAATAAGAATTTTTTTGTATATATTACAAGCATATTTTAATTTTAATTAATAATTATAATAATAATTTTTTTTTAAATATTTGCACCCCGGATTTGCTGCTCTTCTGTGGCATGCAGTTCCTTTCCTCTTTAAATGTACCTGTGCACAGGGTTGTGGGTTCGATACCCGGGTTCGACAAGCTGCCACTGCCGGGCCCTTGAGCAAGGCCCTTTACCCTCTCTGCTCCCCTGGTGCTGAAGTTGGCATCTGGGTGTGTGTATGTGCCCACTGCCCCTAGTTCACTAGTGTGTGTGTGTGTGTGTGTGTGTGTGTGTGTGTGTTCACTACCACAGATGGGTCAAATGTGTTCATGACTCAGCTAAACTTGGGGGGGGGGGGGTTTGCCTGTCTTACCAGCATAATGAGCAGATTTTCTCCCAGGAGGGTGTGAGTGCACCCCCTATTCCGCAGTACCTTAAACTACACACAGGGAGAATGGATGGTGTCTAATGGGGTCTGAAGGTGGTGCTGTGGAACAGGGGTGGGCGATACGGCCGACATGTAATAAATACCACAACAGCTGGAGACACTCTCATGACAGATGTTGCACATCAGGCCCTAATGATCACACGTCTCTAATGTGTAGTTCGTTTTTATTCAGTAGGATCGCCGTGCATGCCGTTGTATACACACGTACATATAGCCATAACATTAAAACCAGGTGAGGTGAATAGCATCGATGTTCTGGTTCCAGTGGCTCCCGTCACTTGAAGGTGATGAAAAGATGTCGAACACTTTAAACCCTACGGGGTGGACAAAATAACAGAAACACCACATTGACCCCTGTAATACTAATACAAGCAATACAGGGGTGGAGGACAAAATAAAGGAAACACCACATTGGCCCTTGTAATATTAATAGGAGCAGTAAAGGGGTGGACAAAATAACGGAAACACCACATTGGCCCTTGTAATATTAATAGGAGCAGTAAAGGGGTGGACAAAATAACGGAAACACCACCACCACCCTTCAGGGGTGGTCAAAATAATGGAAACACCACATTGGCCCTTGTAATATTAATGGGAGCAGTACAGGGGGTGGACAAAATAACGGAAACACCACATTGGCCCTTGTAATATTAATGGGAGCAGTAAAGGGGTGGACAAAATAACGGAAACACCACCACCACCCTTCAGGGGTGGTCAAAATAATGGAAACACCACATTGGCCCTTGTAATATTAATAGGAGCAGTAAAGGGGTGAACAAAATAACGGAAACACCACCACCACCCTTCAGGGGTGGTCAAAATAATGGAAACACCAGGCAGGTCTTGTGGGGGTGTTCCTGGCATGCAGTGGTCAGTACCTACCACAAGTGCTTCATGGAAGCAGGGTCACAGGGTCATGGGCACCCAAGGCTCATCGATGCCTCCAAAGGTCCCGTGAAATCCATACCTGGTTTTAATGTTATGGCTGATCGGTGTTTGGCCTCATCAGGTAAACTCATCAGTTGCTATATTATAAGCGAACAGAACCACGGAACAGAATGAACCGTAGACCAGAACACAGCAGAGCAGAAGAAGAACATTAGCCTTTGGAGCTGTTCCCACTCTGGCCTCGTGTGGCATGGCTGTATATTAATATTCACGCTGGTAAAATATCAATCTGGCAACAACCATAAGAGAACAGCTGTGATTCACTCAGTATAAGATTACCGTGTCAGTGCGCTACGAGGTGAGCGAGTTGCTAACTCACTCAAACAAGGAGTACAGGGGGTTGACAAAATAACGGAAACACCATATCGACCCCTGTAATACTAACACAAGCAGTACAGTGGGGTGGACAAAATAACGGAAACACTACACTGACCCTTGTGATAGTAATACTAGCAGTACAGTGGGGTTGACAAAATAATGGAAACACCATATGAAATACTCATTGGCCCCTGTAACCCAAATACAAGCGGTAGAGGGGTGGCCAGAATAACGGAAACACCATATTGCCCCCTGTACTGTAATACTAATACAAGCATTAGTATTACTAATACAGTGCAGTGGTCAAAATAACGGAAACACTACACTGACCCTTGTGATAGTGATACAAGCAGTACAGTGGGGTTGACAAAATAACGGAAACACCTTTTTGACCCCTTATAATAATAATACAAGCAGTACAGAAGGTTGACAAAATAATGGAAACACCATATGAAATACATATGAAATTGGCCCCTGTAACACAAATACAAGCGGTAGAGGGGTGGCCAAAATAATGGAAACACCATACTGACCCCTGTAATACTAATACAAGCAGTACAGTGCGGTGGACAAAATAACGGAAACAACACATTGACCCCTATACTACTAATATGAGTCCTACAGGGGTGGTCAAAATATTGGAAACACCATACTGACCCCTGTAATACTAACACAAGCAGTACAGTGGGGTGGACAAAATAACGGAAACACTACACTGACCCTTGGGATAGTAATACAAGCAGTACAAGTGGGGTGGACACAATAACGGAAACAACACATTGGCCCCTGTGACACTAATATGAGCCCTACGGGTGTGGCCAAAATAACGAAAACACTACACTGATCCTTGTGATAGTAATACAAGCATTACAGGGGGTTGACAGAATAACGGAAACATCACAGTGGCCCCTATACCACTAATAAGAGCCCTACAGATGTGGTCAAAATAATGGAAACACCATTATCGACCCCTGTCATACTACTACAA
>NC_132882.1:45164801-45172301 GCF_030463535.1 Salminus brasiliensis
TTCTAAAGAAGGCCTTCAGCTACTTTAAGCTACACCCATTGCCAAGACACAGATGTGCAAACGCACACACAGCTTGTATAGTGTAGAGTACTAATAGCTTGTACCATCTCTATTGTGTAGTAATAACATCTTAATAACATGTGTTGTAATCAGCTTATAACACATCTATTGAATAACAGCTTATAACACCTCCAATATGCAGTAATAACTGCTTATAACACCTCTTAGGTGGTAATAAGTCCTTTTAACACCTACATTGTGCAGAAATAACAGCTCACAGCTTTTAACACCTCTATCGGATAGTAATAGCAGCATCTAACAGCTTATGTGCAAATGCACACACACAGCTTGTCTAGTCCCTGTAGAGAAGAAGTACTGCCAAAAGAATAGGACCCTCTGGAGCAGATCAACATCATGACCCTATTGGCTCCATGCTGCCTAATGCCAGGCCGTGGGCTATAGAGGGTATAAAGCCCCCCAGCATTGAGGAGCTGTGGAGCAGTGGAGGAACTGTGTTCTCTGGAATGATGGATGGTGGAGCTCCATCCAGTAGGATCCAACATCCTGACCTGACCTCTCCTCCCTGAATGCAATCAAATCCCATAAAAGCTAACAGTGTTTCCTAGACAGTAGAGACCTTCAAGAAAATTGTACAAAAAAAAGGAAAGGCTCTTTGAAGCAGAAGAACCTCTGAAAGTTCCTCAGTGCTCGTATGCGCTCAACAGCGCAGTCAACACCACGTGCACAGCGACACCAACAAAGAGGCCGGGACGTTTTCTAATATACTTTATTATTAATTTAAATAACTTACATGGACACAAACGCCCCACAGTCCGCCCAGGACCTCACAAACTGGCGAGAGGGTACCCGTATGCGTGGTCTTGCCAGAGTTCAGAAAGGTTACAGAGGGTTTCCTTGAGAAACGTAGGACTCCCCCCATACCGAGAGCGATGGACACTGCCGGGACGTCCACGCTCTAAACGTAACCAGACCGGGGAGGAGTCCACTAGAGTGGCAAGGATGGGAGACGTCCTCCTTAAGACCAGCCGGGCTAGAGGGCAGATCTAATGTACAAAAAAGGGTGTAGAAAGATGGCGTTTAGGACTGCAGCTTTAAAAATAATAATAATAAACAAAAGACATTTAAAAAAAAAAAAAAAAAAAAAAGGAGGGGGGGGTTGTAGATTTGGGTAACCAGTCCAGGACGTCTGGGGATGGTAAGCGAACTGCCTTCTTTGCAAGCCCTTGATCTGCATCTTCGGGACGAAATCTCGGAGGCTAGTTGAGAGTCTGGAAACTTATTTAAAATAAAAAATAATACATTTGAACTTAGGGAGACAAAATTAATAATAATTAAAAAAAAAAGTGAGACCTTAGAAGACATTTCTGAAGAGCACTTTAACCCCTTCATTGTTTTCCTTATTTAAAGTCCTACAGTAATCTACAGGCATGTTAACCCCCTCTGAACCTTCTGAGGCCACAGCACTACCGAACCTCCGCCTTCTCCACCGAGGCCAAATCTCGACATGGCCAGTACTTCCAAGGCCCCTCCGTTCAGGAGCCTGCATGAACCGGAGCACCAAACACACCCCCAAAAACCACACACACACACGCGCGCGCGCACACACACACACACACACACACACACACACACACACACACACACACACACACACACACACACACACACACACACACACACACACACAGACCCTCATCAGGAAGCTACGTCCTCAGCCAGTTGGTAAAAAGCCTGAACGAGACCTTTAAGTGAATTTCAACTCATTCTCAGGTTCCTTTAAAATGAAATAAATAAAAGCCCCTCACAGAAAAACGAGGACCGCCAAAAACAAAAAAAGTCGATTCTAAAACCACTCAAACAGACCGGACCCTCTGACCCAGCCACTGTCTGAAAGTGCAGCCGCTCTTTAATATCTCATGACAAAAAGGACTAAACCGCGGTGCAGAAGGACAGCGGGTCTTAAAATCTCACGTTAACGTGGACGGCCGCTCAGAAGCGGTCAATCTGGTTCTCAAACCAGACCCCAGAGACAGTCCTAGCCTTAAGGGACCAGTTTTTACACTTCGGGACTGTCCCATGGTCTATAAGGACCATTTTGAGAACCACTAGTTCAGGCGACCCGGGATGACCACACTAAAATGTCTGAATTTTGATGGGTTTTATTTTTTGATATCTTCTACTAATAAATGATCAATTTATCTAGAATCCGGATCCAGATTTAGCTCAGATTTCCTTTTTTTTTTACGTTCACTCTCCAAAGATGAAGATATCAGCTCTCGGGTTTTAACCTTGAACTGAACCAACAATCATAAAGTACCTCAAAGCTTCTAGTATTTCATTCTGCACTGGTGGGCAATGCACTGGAAGGAAACCTCAGCAATCACTAATCGATAATCAGATCAATACTTCTGAACGGTAGTGTGTGTTAAAGTCACTACTACCCACCCCACCCCACAAACACACACCTTACACTGATCGTTTACCATTACAGGCTTTAGCTTTCTTTTACAGGTGGCTTCCACAGTAAGCGAGTCACAGAGTCGGGCTCAAAGAGCAATGTCTGCGCTACCCTCTGCACAGGCGACGGCCTGTTTGGGAGAGATGAGTGAGATGTAAAACTCAGAACAGGTTCGGGACTCATAAGGAGGAGGCAGCGGGAAATAAATAAATACAAAACTCTCAAACCTCTTTAAACTAAAGAGGATGAAGCTGAGCAGGGAGCATGGTGGAAAGGCGAAAATACTGACCAGAGCATAAAGGGCACCAGAAATCTGAAAGGGGGGGTGGGGGTTGTGTTGGATGGGGGGTAAAGCACACTGCAGTCATTTGATCTTCCAAAAGTGAGCTCATATACATTGCGAGTTGTCATGATAGAAGTAGTGAGAATCCTGAGAGTAGCACTTTAAAAGGGAGATCTGTTTATATCAATCATAAAAACATAAAAATATATATGAAGATTAATGGAAGAAGATAAAAACAAAAGAAGGAAAAATATGGTCTACAATTCAATATTTATATCAACAAAAAAAGAGAAACAAACAAACAAAACAAATAAAAAGTGTAGCTTCAGCATTATAGCCGCCTCAGCGCTCGTTTCTTATCTGTTTTCTTTTTCGCCGCTGCGGTGCTACTGCTATTGCTACTGTTTGTGCCGCTGGTAGTGGTGCTACCGTTTGACCCTCCGGGCCCGCCCACGGTCGTCGTGGCACCGGCCGCGATCGCCCGCTTGCTCGGGTCTCCCGCGTGTTTTTTGGGCTGGGGTCCGTCCCCGGCTTCCTGAAGAGCCCCCGAGGAGCCCCCCATGGCGTGGATCTCCGTCAGGAGGTGGGCCCGAGACGCGTATTCTGCATAGTCCTCCAACAGTAACCGCCCAGCCTCCTCGTTCAGAGCGGATTCGGGATTAGGGTGGATGAGTAGGCACTTGATAGTCTGAGAGCGAGAGAGGGGGAGAGACAGAGACAGAACCAATCAGCATTCTGATCATTCTGACCAATCACAGCTCCAGGGGGTTTCTCTGAGGCTACGCAATCCTTAATATTTTGGTTATTTAAAGAAATCACTGAACATGATTGAGCGCTGATTCAGGAGATCAGCCAGGATGCAGGATACAACCGGGGATGCTAGGCTAACATTGCTAATAAACACTGGGTTCAGGCAGTCACCAATCTCATCTCCCTGTAAAGACAGGCCCAAAACGTTGGCCTCCTTAAAACTCTGAACACTCAGATCTTCATTAGTTGGATAAATGGACGGTGGAGTAAGCGGGACCAGATAACATTTACATGGGTGAGATTGGGGACGACCCAAGCCCAGTGTTTGTTAGCAATGTTAGTCTACAATCTACGGTCGTAACCCAAACTAAGGAGCGCCAACAGATACCAAACCGGTCCTGACTGATCAACTAAATCTGGGCTCAGAGCTCAATCCTGATACCAGCCTAATCATCCAACTCACCGCTCCCGGCCCTGTAAACCCTCTGAGCAGGACGTTGGTCTTCAGAGTCCCACAGAACGCAGTCATACATTTTTCTAACTAATTTAGTGGCTCACTAGACTACTTGGCAACAACACCCCAAGCAATCTGGAGCAGGCCATGTTGGATAAATAAAGGCTTCCTCTGGCTTTCCATTAACAGAGTGAATTAAGAGGAACAGATTGCGAACAACGAATCCTCAGAAACCTACGGCTGAGGACTGCGGACAGGTCAGCGCACCACACCTGTCCGACCCGGGGAGAACGCTGCGTAAGCAACGGCGGGCGAACTGCGCTACTTACCAGCAATACATGCCTGAGGCCCAGCTCTGCCTTCCAGTCCCGCTTCAGAACGTTGACACAGATTTCACCCTTGTGCCCGACATTCGGATGAAAAATCTTGGTCAGGAAATAGCCTCTGGGGGGTACGGCGGGAAAATCCTTCCCCAGGACCAAGCGCATTCGGAACACTCCTCCGGCGTACGGCGTCCCTTCTATTAGGAAAAGTCGAAGAGAAAGTGATCAGATGAGATGTTATCCAGCTTCACGTCCAACTCCAAATTTAACCAAAGTTAACCCCCGTCCCAAACGGAGCCGATCAGGCGGTGAAGTTAGCGTCTTTAGTTTTGGAATGGAGCTACTAACGGGCTAATGGAGCTAACAAGTAATGGGGTATGCACCAATTAGCATGGCTGCTGATGCTATATACTGGTTCTGACCCGTTAAAGTCACTAAAGGCTGTTTACTGGCTGAGAAACGGGTCATTAGAGTTGAAATCCACGTTGGTAAGCCAGCTCAGAGCCTAGGGCACCACCATTTCACTTCCTTTGTTTCCTGGTTGCGATTTTTTTCTGATATTTTGCGGAATCGTACAAACCAGAGGAGTCCACCACCAACAGGCCGAGGTAGATATGAACGCTCCCGACTACACTAGGTGAATAATTTGAGCATGGAGCCAACTTTAGGCATGTCCAATTACAGACAAACTGCTTAACTCGCCGTAAAAAAACCCCACTCTGGACTGATCTGTTGGTCTACTGGTGTGTAATAACTGGTTTATAGTGGGTGAATATGCTGCGATTAGGGTTTCTATAGCGCGAGTATATCAGCAGAGTGCTTAACAGCTGCCAGACTGTCCTTTGGGAGTGAAATCAGGACAGGGACGTGAGATTTTTGGAGAGGGTGGACAACTAGGGCTGGGTTCTCAATGAGATACCTCTATGGTGGCAAAGCCCTGCTTTTCAACCACCTAGATCACCCAAGCCCAGCTTAGACCTGATCTGAAACCAGCGAACAGAAACCGGTCCAAATTCTTGACCGATTGTGTAAACATGACTGAGGCAGAACAGAGCAAAACTAGCGAATTACTACCTGGACCCTCTATAGCAGTGTGAAGCTCGGTGATGTCTTCCTCGCTGGGGTAGATTTTGATCCCTTCTGGTGGGTCTGCTGCCAGCGCCGAGACTTCTTTATACACTAGTCTCAAAACCTGAGGAGGCAAGTTCTCCACGTTCGAGTTCTGCTCAGAGGAAGAGACAAACAAGAAGAGCAAGACGATCAGCCTGCATTCAGATCAGAACCGACCACAACTTAACACCAACAGGAGCTTTTATGAGGTCACAAACGAGCATTTCGGACCAACGGGCTGAGCCTGATCTGGGTTTAACATCTGCAGCTGAGAGATTTGACCCTGGCTGAGACCCTGTTTACACCTGACCAGTATCTGGACTGTATCCCAGGACGATTTCAGGCACATGCGTTTAGGCTGGGTAGTCGAATGTGTGGGACGAGTCTCCGGTGCATTTACACTCGCATTGGATAAAGAGACCAGGTGTACAGGGTCCGAGGGAAGACCAGGAAAGAATACGGGCTCACGGTTTCCCTTTTTATTCGCATTACCTGCTTATTAATGATTTATAAGCCATTTATAAACCTAATTAATAACCGTAAATAAACTAATATGACGACTGGGCCGGAACATCTCCAAACCATCAGGCAGGTCTTGCGGGGTGTTCCCGGTACCTACCAAAAGCACCAGAGACAGGGTCATGGAGGTCCACCTCACAACTTACAGCCTTAAAGCATCTGCTGCCAACGTCCGTCTGGGTGCCAGGTACCACAGCAGGACACCTTCAGAGGTCTTACGGTCTTACGACAGAGCAGGGCAGGGCAGTCTTGGTGGCACGAAGGGGGGACCCATTAGGAATGCTGTAGAGATCCCACCGTCCCAGGTTGACGTGAGAGGCGAGACACACCACCAGTGAAGAGAACTGGGAGAAATCCAGCTCTCTGTGCAGCAGGAGAAAAGTGGCTGCTTTTGAAGCGAGAAGGTGGTATTTAAGGTGTTCGGCTGAGAGCCAGATTGATTGGAGATTAGAGACCGGGCACATGTGATGAGGAGAAAATCGGTGGCAGGTGCACAAGTGGGTGCAGCGATGAAAACGAGGTGGTTTCTGGAGGACGTCTGAATTACGGCTTCATGAAGAGAACGCCAGGGACGTCGTTGACACCTTCAACCTTCAGGTATCATCAGGAACGCCACAAAATCTCAAGTCGCCACAAACCTGGTCGACCACCGAGCCCTAGGAGCAGTCGAATGCTGCCCAAAAAACGTTCTCTTGGAGCTCCTCCAGATCTCGACAGAGCTGAACGCTGGAGAACCGGGACCCTCCTTCACCTCAGAACAGCTGATCTCACCAGGTTAAACCGGAGACGCATTTTAGCGAATCCAGATCCTAACGGGCTCAACACGTCTCGCCTGAGCCGACCGCAGCTGGGGTTCGAGACTGATCAGGTTTATATGAATATTTGGCGAACTGTTAAAAATAAATAGGCGAGTGAGCTGAGCTTTCAGAGGTTTTAGCGCTGGGTGTGAGGAAGACATTGGTGTAAACATCGGTGTCTTGACACGGTCCCAAAAACGGTGCTTATGTGGAACACAGGTATTCGACACCGAACCCACCGTCTTTACCAAACAACCCCTAAAGAACTGCCATGTTTAAAAGGAGTAGAGATGCACAGACATAGAAACGACGACGTCAAACTTTCACCCGTCGATATTTAGTGAAGGTTAATTAATTGCATCACAAATATTAAGAGAATGATCCATACGGGTTGGACGCGGCCAGGGTTTCAGGTCACCGTGTGCTGGTCAAGTTGATTAATAAACTAATTTACGGTGAATTAAACATGAGTTTTAAAAAATAAAGTTAATAATAAATGACTTTAATGACGTGCATATATCGTAACTACCGTATTCACGTAGAGACGCTCAGTGACGTCACTATATAATATATATAATAATCAGTTTCAGTGATTTCATTTTTGTTTTAAAGCAAAAAAAAAAACTGATTTCATATTTATTTATATAAAACAATTAATAAAAAATAATTAAGGAAAAAAAAAGGTATCGAATATAAGTTTTTAAGAGACTTTAAAAAGTATCAAGATCACAAGATGACCCTGGTTTTAATTCGGAACCGGGCTTGTTTTTTTAATTAATGGCCTA